>NW_021938145.1:0-4955 GCF_001715985.3 Manacus vitellinus
TTCCCTAGCTCCATTCCCCCTCCCACATCTCAACTTAATGTGAGATGGGTTTTTCCAGACAAAACACACACCAGACTCAAAGTGAGGGGAAAGGGAAATATATTACAATGACTATACAAATAAATACCATATCACATTATACACATGATCACAAACTATCTCTACCACGACATATGTATTTACAGTGGATCAGATCTCTTCTCCCCTCCAAATAAAAGTCCAGGAGGGAAAGAAGGACAGATCCCTTCCAGTCCTTAAGCAGCAGCATCTTCTGAGGCAGCAGTCTGTCTGTCTTCTCCACATGCAGCAGCTGATAGCTGGCTTTCTGCCAGCACTCACGAGGGAGGTATTCAAGCCTCTCTCGGCCCCATCGCCTCCAACCGAGGGGTCTTCCGTGGGCTTCGTAACCCCAGACAAGGTCGTATCACCACGTCATATCACAAAGACACAGGGGGGTCTTTGTGACGGTCTGGTATCTCCAGGAGACTCAGCTCCTTGCAGGGCCTCTGTGCCCTGTCTCTCAGGCTGCCACCGTGGCAGCAGTGCAAGGGGGGGTAGAACCAAGGTCAACTCCCCCCGCATTCCTCTGGCCGTCCCGGTCCAGCTCCGGGACGCTCTGAGCTTCTCAGCTCCTCTCTCTCTCTGGTGCTGCATGTCTAAAACTCTTCTCCTTAATAGGAGTCCATGTCCCTCTTCTCCAAGAGGGGTCTCAAGGGAGTTTTAGGGGATCTGGTACAGTCTTACCCCCAGAACTCTGTCTCTCAGGCTGCTGGCTCTCTTTTTCCCGGCTCTCCTTCCAGGAGTCCTTTCTCTGGTGCTGCATGTTGTTTCTGCTGCTCCTTCAGTTCAGGTCCTTATCTCCTGTCTGGCTCTCTGCCACCGTTTCTCTGGTCAGTGCCTGCTGCTGCTCTGCGCCCATGGAGAAAACATCTCCCGGCATAACTACAGGCACCTAGCCCAGCTTTATGCTGTTCCAGGTCCCTGCAGCCCCCCAGCCAGGGGCTGGGAGGCCCCAGAGGGCCCAAGGGGCTCAGAGCCCCTTCCTCGTGGCTCTACAACATGGCCACCTCTCCTACAACAACCAAACTACAACTCATCTCTTCCGGTGAGCTTGTGATATGTTTACATTTTTGCAGGAGCGCCCATTGGACAGAACTCCAAAACTTCCAGGGGTTTCCACCCCTCGGGGTCTACCACTTTTCTTAGCCTCTGGGGGAAAACAAGATTCAAACCATGACACCCATGTTCTCCCCTTTTCTCCCATCTTCTCCCATTTTCTCCTATATCCTCCCATGTTTTCCCCTTTTCTCCCATTTTCTCCTGTTTTTTCCCATCTTCTCCCATCCTCTCCCATTTTCTCCCATTTTCTCCCGTGTTCTCCCCTTTTCTCCCATGTTCTCCCCTTTTCTCCCATCTTCTCCCATTTTCTCCTATATCCTCCCATGTTTTCCCCTTTTCTCCCATTTTCTCCCATTTTCTCCCATGTTCTCCCATGTTCTCCAATGTTCTCCCATCTTCTCCCATCTTCTCCCCTTTCCTCCCATTTCCTCCCCTTTTCTCCCATGTTCTCTCATGTTCTCCCATGTTCTCCCCTTTTCTCCCCTTTTCTCCCCTTTTCTCCCCTTTTCTCCCCTTTTCTCCAGTGTTTTCCCGTTTTCTCCCATTTTCTCCCATTTTCTCCCATTTTCTCCCATTTTCTCCCATTTTCTCCCCTTTTCCCCCCTTTTCCCCCCTTTTCCCCCCCACTTTGTTTCTCCCCTTCCCTCCTTTTTCTCCCCCTTCCCCCCTTTTCTCCCCTATTCCTCCCCTTTCTCCGCTTGTCCTCCCTTTCCCTCCTTTCCTCCCCTTTCCATCCCCTTTTCACTCCCTTTCCTCCCCTTTCCTCCCCTTTCCTTCCCCTTTCCTCCTCTTTCTCCCCTCTTCTCCCTTCTTTCCCTTTTCTCCCCTTTTCTCCCCTTTTTCTCCCCTGTTCTTGCCCGATGATTCTCCCAGTGCAGATGTTCTCCCCTCTCTCCCCTCTTCTCCCTCTTCTCCCTATTTCCGCCCTTTCCTCCCCCTTTCCTCCCCTGTTCCCCCCCTCTTTTTTTACCTTTCTTCTCTCTTTTTCTCCCCTTTTCCCCCCTTTCCCCCTTTCCCCCCTTGCCCCCTATTCCTCCCCTTTTCCCCCCTTTTCCCCCTTTTCCCCCCTTTTCCCCCCTTTCCTTCCCTGTTTCCCTTTTCTCCCCTTTTCCCCCTTTTCCCCCACTTATTCTCCCCTTTTCTCCCTTTTCTCCCATGTTCTCCCATTTTGCCCCTTCTCCCCTCTTCTCCCCTTTCTCCCATCTTCTCCCCATATTTGTCCTCCCCGTCTTTCCCCCTCTTCTTCCCTCTTCTCCCTGCTTTTCTCCCCTTGTTCTCCCTTTTCTTCCGCACTTATTCTCCCCTTGATTACTCCCACTTTTTCTCCTTTTTCTTCCCCTTCTCCCCTTTTCTCCCTCTTCTCCCCTCTTCTCCCATCTGTTCTCATGTTTCCCCTTTCCTCCCTGGTTCTCCCTTTTCCCCTTTTCTCCCTTTTCTCCCCTTTTCTCCCTTTTCTCCCTTTTCTCCCTTTTCTCCCCGTTCTCCCCTTTCTCCATTTATTCTCCCCTATGCTCCCCTCATTCTTCCCATATTTCTCCCTTTCCTCCCCTGTTCTCCCCTGTTCTCCCCCGTTCCCCCTCTCCCCCATTCCCCCTCTCAGGCCCGTTCTCTCCCCAGGCCCGGACTCGCGGCAGCCGCTGGCCCTGCTGGCCCTGTTCCTGTTCTCCTCGCCCCGCTCGCTCAGCCCCCGAGGTAGGACCTGCCCTCCCCTCTTGATTGGGGTGGGATCCTCCCCAGAAAGGCCCAGTTTGGGAATTTTCCCTCTCAGGAATTCCCCTGTGGCACAGCAGGACAAGGCCCAGCTCTGGTTAGGCTGGGCTTTAGGCTGGGCTTTGGGCTGGGCTTTAGGCTGGGCTTTAGGCTGGGCTTTAGGCTGGGCTTTAGGCTGAGCTTTGGGCTGGGCTAAAGCTGCTCCCCCTTGGGGATGGGGAGAAATGGGGAGAAATGGGAATTAAATAGAGATAAATATTGGGAAATGGTAATTAAATAGTGATAAATGGGGAGAAATGGAGATAAATGGGGATAAATATTGAGAAATGGGGAGAAATGGGGGAAAATGGAGATAAATAGTGATAAATGGGGATAAATATTGAGAAATGGGGATAAATGTGGAGAAATAGGGATAAATGGAGATAAATGGAGATAAATAGGGATAAATGGAGATAAATAGGGATAAATGGAGATAAATAGGGATAAATATTGAGAAATGGGGAGAAATGGGGAGAAATGGAGATAAATAGTGATAAATGGAGGTAAATGGTGATAAATGGAGGTAAATGGAGGTAAATGGTGATAAATGGTGATAAATGGTGATAAATGGTGATAAATAGTGATAAATGGAGATAAATAGTGATAGTGGTAAATGGGGATTAATGGTGATAAATATTGATAAATGGGGATAAATATTGAGAAATGGGGATAAATATTGAGAATGGGGATAAATATTGAGAAATGGGGATAAATGGGGATAAATATTGATAACCAGTGATAAATAGTGATAAATGGTGGTAAATGGTGATAAATAGTGATAAATAGTGATAAATAGTGATAAATAGTGATAAATAGTGATAAATAGTGATAAATAGTGATAGATGGGGATAAATGGTGATAAATATGGATAAATGGGGATAAATATTGATAAATGGGGATAAATGGAGATAAATAGTGATAGTGATAATTGGGGATAAATGGGGATAAATATTGAGAAATGGTGATAAATGGAGATAAATACTGAAAATGGGGATAAATGGTGATAAATACTGATCAATGGGGATAAGTGGGGATATGTGGGGATATGTGGTGATAAAGAGTGATAAATGGTGATAATATTGATAATTGGTGAGAAATGGTGAGAAATAGTGAGAAATGGTGAGAAATATTGATAAATGGATAAATGGGGATAAATGGAGATAAATACTAATAAATGGGCATAATTGGAGATAAATATTGATAAAGGGGGATAAATATTGAGAAATGGTGAGAAATGGGGATAAATTTTGATAAATATTGATAAATAGTGATAAATATTGAGAAATGGGGATAAATAGTTATGGTGATAAATAGTGATAGTGATAAATACTGATAAATGGGGATTAATAGTGATAAATGGGGATAAATAGTGATAAATGGGGATAAATATTGATAAATGGGGATAAATATTGATAAATAGTGAGAAATGGTGATAAATATTGGTAAGTGGTGATAAATGGTGGTAAGTGGTGATAAATATTGATAAATTGTGATAAATGAGGTTAAATATTGATAAATGGGGGTAAATGGTGAGAAATGGTGAGAAATGGTGAGAAATAGTTATGGTGAGAAATGGTAATAAATATTGATAAATGGTGAGAAATATTGATAAATGGTGAGAAATATTGATAAATGGTGAGAAATGATGATAAATGGTGAGAAACATGGATAAATAATTAATTTTCAGCTCCTTGAGGTGGCTGATGGGAGGCTGGTCCTGCAAAGCCTGGCTTAAATCCCTCAGCTGTGCTCAGGGGAGGCACTTGTGCTCAGGGCAGAGCTCCCAGTGGGAAAGAAGGGAATTGTTTTTCCCTGGAGATAACAAGGGGGAAAGAAAGAAAAAACAGGGCTCCCTGCAAGGTCACAGCGTGGGGAGCAGAGGAAAGGAGGGGAAAAGGGGGAATTCTGCCTAAAAAACAGGGAGGACACAGGGGAGGGCCCCAAAATGTGCTGATTTTCCTGGAGGATAAACACAGGGAGCCTGGAAAAAAGGATGGAAAGGGATTTTTGTGGTGACAGGACAAGGGGAGTGGCTTTAAACCCAAAGGGAGCAGAGGTTTTATAACTTCCAGGGACAAAGTTCTTCC
>NW_021938146.1:0-2287 GCF_001715985.3 Manacus vitellinus
TTTTCCCAGATTTTTCCTCATTTTTCCCAGATTTTCCCAGATTTTTCCCATTTTTCCCAGATTTTCCCAAGATTTTTTCCCATTTTTTAAATCTTTCCCCATTTTTTTAAATCTTTCCCCATTTTTTTAAATCTTTCCCCATTTTTCCCCATTTTCTCGGATTTTTTCCCATTTTTCTCCATTTTCCCCCATTTTCCCCAGAATTTCCAGCATTTCCCGCCCAGTTTGTCCCCATTTTCCCAGATTTCTCCAAGATTTTCCCAGATTTTTCCCTATTTTTTCCCCATTTTCCCGGATTTTTCCCAGATTTTTCCTCCACTTTTCCCAGAATTTCCCACATTTTCCCAGATTTTTCCCACATTTTTTCCCATTTTTCCCACATTTTCTCAGATTTTTCTCCAGATTTTCTTCCAGATTTTCCCACATTTTCCCACATTTTCCCACATTTTCCCACATTTTCCCACATTTTTCTTGATTTTTCCCAATTTTCCCCATTTTTCCGGATTCTTTCCCCATTTTTTCCCATTTTCACACCTTTTTCCTCATTTTCCCCCATTTTCACGGATTTCTCCTCATTTCCCCCATTTTCCCACAGTTTTTCCCAATTTTTTCACATTTTCCCAGGTTTTTCCCCATTTTCCCCATTTTCCCCAGATTTTTCCCCATTTTGCCCCCATTTTCTCGCATTTTTCCCCATTTTCCCACATTTTCCCAAAGTTTTTCCCACATTTTCCCAGATTTTCTCCCTATTTCCCCAGATTTTTCCTCATTTTTTTCCCATTTTTTCCCAGATTTTTTCCCGATTATTTTCCCCATTTTCCCGGATTTCCCCCCTTTTTTTCCCACATTTCCCCGGATTTTTTCCCAATTTCCCCCCATTTTCCATGATTTTTCCCACATTTTCCCAGATTTTTCCTCATTTTCCCCCATTTTTCCCACATTTTTCCCCATTTTTCTCAGATTTTTTTCCCCATATTTCCAGATTTTCCCAGAATATTCCCCAGTTTCCCCCCATTTTTTCCCTATTTTCCCAGATTTTTCCCATTTTTTCCCCTTTCCCCCCCATTTTTCCCACATTTTCCCAGATTTTCACACATTTTTCCCCATTTTCCCCCTTTTTTTCCTCATTTTTCCATATTTTCCCATATTTTTCCCCATTTTCCCCAGAATTTCCCACATTTTCCCCCATTTTTCCCCAGTTCCCCGGATTTTTCTCACATTTTTCCCAGAATTTTCCGCAATTTCCCCATTTGCCCACATTTTCCCAGATTTTTCACCATTTTCCTGATTTTCCCCCCATTTTTCCCACATTTTCACAGATTTTTCTCCACATTTTTCCCCCATTTCCCCACATTTTCTTGGATTTTTGGGTCCCCAGTTTTCCAAATTTCCCAAATTTCCCCAGTGGGAAAAAATGGGGGGAAAAAACCAGGAATTTTGGGGAAAATGATGAAAAATTGGGGAAAAAACTGGGAAATTTGGTGAACACGAATGAAAAATTGGGAAAAATGGGGGAAAATTTGAGAAAAAAGTGGGAAATTTGGAGAAAATTGATAAAAATGGGGAAAAATGGGGGGAAATTTAGGAAATTTAGGAAAACTGGGGGAAAATCCGGGAAAATGTGGACAAAGGGGGGAAATTTTGGGGAAAAAGTCAGAAATTTGTGGAAATGGGGGATTTTGAGGGGAAATGGAGGGAAAATTGGGAAAAAAGTAAGAAATTTGGGGAAAACGGGTGAAAAATCAGGAAAAATGGGGGATAATTGGGAAAAATTAGGGGAAATTTAGGAAAAACTTGGGAAAAAATGGCGGAATTTGGGGAAAATGGGGAAATTTGGGAAAAATGGGGTGAATTGAGAAAAATGACTTCCCTGTCAGCACTCCATCCAAATGTCTGTGCTCTCACTTTGACCTGAGAGAAACCTCAGGCAGGTGGAAAAGGGCAGATAAAGAAAAAACAGATGGGTCCAGCAGAAGTGATGCTGCTTCTGTCAAAAGCAGAGCAGAGACCGAAAGCACTTTAGGAAGTTGCTTACAGAAACACTTGTGCATTCCAAGTTACAGCTCAGGAGTCTCAGTGACTTGTCCAACATGAGAGTTTCTTTTCCATTTCTCAACCCCCAGATTCCTCAGGAGTAGGAAACTGGAAACACTGACTGAGAAAAGCTCCATTCCTTCCTAATAATTGTGCTTTGCCCTTCCCATTTGACAGTGCTCTTGGAAATGTGCTGCTGTGATCTGGATCTGTGAGCAGCCCTGACCTCCCAGAGCACTCATCCAATGGCAGG
>NW_021938147.1:0-4468 GCF_001715985.3 Manacus vitellinus
AGCTCTGGGGGTCCCTCTCGGGGTCCCCCCCCGGGTCCCGAAGCCCCTCCAGGCAGCGAAGCTCCAGCTGGGGGGAAAGCAGAAATAACCTCATTTATTTGGGGAGAAAAACGACGATTTTGGGGAAAAAACCTGAAATTTGGGGAGGAAAAAAAACCTGAATTTTGGGGGAAAAAAAAAAGAAAAAATTTGGGGTGAAAAAAGGTATTTTTGGGGTAAAACCTAAAAGATTTTTAGGTGTAATAAAAAAAAAAACAGCCAAATTTTAGAGGAAAAAACCCCCAAATTTTAGGGAAAAAAACCCCTGAAATTTGGGGAGGAAAAACCCCAATTCTGGGGGAAAAAAAAAAAGAAAAAATTTGGGGTGAAAAGAGGTATTTTTGGGGCAAAACCCCCAGATTTTTAGGTGTAAAAAAAAAATAAACCAGACAAATTTTAGAGGAAAAAAAAAATCCCAAATTTTAGGGGAAAAAAACCCTGAAATTTGGGGAGGAAAAAACCTGAATTTTGGGGGGAAAAAAAGAAAAAACTTGGGGTGAAAAAAGGTATTTTTGGGGTAAAACCCCCAGATTTTTAGGTGCAAAAAAAAAAAAAAAAGCAAAACTTTAGAGGAAAAAAACCCCCAAATTTTAGGGGAAAAAACCCCAAATTTTAGGGAAAAAAAAAACCAAATTTGGGGGAAAACAGCACCAAGTTTCTGAGGGAAAAATCCCAAATTCTGACCAAAAAAAAAAATAAATTTAAAAAATCTCATTTTTAGGGGGAAAAATCCTCCAAATATCAAGGGAAAAAAAAAAGACATTTTTTTAGGTAGAAACCCCCAAATTCTAACAAAATTTAGGAAAAAAAAATCACTATTTCATTGGAAAAAAAAGGACATTTTTAAACCCTTTTAAGTCCCCAAATTCTAAGGAAATTTAGGGAAAGAAAAATAAATCACAGTTTGGGTGGAGAAAAAAAAAAAACTTAAATATTGGTGGGAAGAAAAACAAAAAAAAAGAGATTTTTAGGCTGAAAAAAAAACCAAAAACCCAAACTTGGAGAAAAACAACCTCAAACTTTGGGGAGGAAAAACTCCCAAATTGTGACTAAATGACTAAATAAATGAATAAATGTCTAAATGACTAAATAAATAAATAAATAAATGACTAAATAAATAACTAAATAACGAAATAAATAAATGACTAAATAAATAACTACATAATGAAATAAATAACTAAATAATGAAATAAATAAATGTCTAAATGACTAAATAAATAAATCAATGACTAAATAAATAAATGAATAAATATCTAAATAAATAAATAACTAAATAAATAAATGTCTAAATAAATAAATGAACAAATGACTAAATAAATGACTAAATAAATAAAAAAATAAATAAATGACTAAATAAATAAATAAATGAATAAACAAATGACTATATAAATAAATTAATTACTAACTAACTAAATAAATAAATGTTTAAATGAGTAAATAAATAAATAAATGACCAAATAAATAACTAAATGACTAAATGTCTAAGTAAATAAATGAACAAATGACTAAATAAATAAATAAGTAAATGTCTAAATAAATAAACAACTAAATAAATAAATGTCTAAATAAAAAATAAATAACTGACTAAAAAATAAAGAAATAAAAGACTAAATAAATAAATAAAGGACTAAATAAATAACTAAATAACGAAATAAATAAATGTCTAAATAACTAAATGAACAAATGACTAAGTAAATAAATAAATGACTAAATAAATGAATAAATGAATAAATGTCTAAATAAATAAATGTCTAGATAAATAAATAACTAAAAAAATAAATGTCTAAATAAATAAATAAACAAATGACTAAATAAATAAATAAATGAATGAATAAATGTCTAAATAAATAAACGACTAAATAAATAAATGTCTAAATAAATAAACGACTAAATAAATAAATGTCTAAATAAAAAATAAATAAATGACTAAAAAATAAATAAATAAACAAATGACTAAATAAATAAATAAAGGACTAAATAAATAACTAAATAACTAAATAACTAAATCTCTAAATAACTAAACAAATGACTAAGTAAATAAATAAATGACTAAATAAATAAATAAATGAGTAAATGTCTAAATAAATAACTAACTAAATGTCTAAATAAATAAATAATGACTAAATAAATAAATAAATGACTAAATAAATAAATGACTAAATAAATAAATAAATGAGTAAATGTCTAAATAACTAACTAACTAAATAAATGTCTAAATAAATAAATAATGACTAAATAAATAAATAAATGACTAAATAAATAAATAAATGGTTAAATGAATAAATAAATAAATAAATGACTAAATAAATAAATGAATGTCTAAATAAATAAATAAATAATTGCCTAAATAAATGACTAAATAAATAAATAAATAAAGGACTAAAGAAATAAATGTCTAAATAAATAAATGACTAAATAAATAACTAAATAACTAAATAAAAAAATAAACAAATGACGAAATAAATAAACAAATAAATAAATAAATAAATAAATAAGTCTCTAAATAAATGAATATATTACTAAATGACTAAATAAATAAATTACTAAATAAATAAATAAATAAGTAAATAAATAAAATCTCATTTTTAGGGGAAAAAAACCTCCTCCAATATTAAAATTAAAAAGAAGCACAGCTTTAAGCAGAACCCCCCGATTCCATCTGGTCAATTTGGGGGTAAAACCCATCATTTTGGGTGGGGGGAAAAAAAAACCCCAAAACCTCAAATATCGCGGAAAAAAAAAAAAAATGACATTTACAGACCAAAAAACCCCGCAAATTTTGGCCCAACTCCCACCTTTCCAGGGTTCCCCAAACCAAAGCTTGTGACCTCCCCCCAAAGGTCCCCACAGCCCCGCGCCAAGCCCCAAAGCCCCAAACCCGGGCGGTTTTGCCCCAAAAAGGGGGGATTTTCCACCCACCTCGACGAGTTTCTTGCTGTTCTTCTTGGGGGGCGGCGGCGCCCGCGCGGCCCCGTTGGGGCCCAGCCGCTGCTTCTGGAAGGTCAGCTTGAGCCCCTCCTCCTGGGGGACCCCAAAAGCGGGTCAGGGACCCCCAAATTGGGGGGAAAACACCCGAGTTTGGGACAAAAACCCCCAATTTGGGGCACAAAACCCCCCAATTTGGGCACGAAACCCCCAATTTGGGCACAAAACCCACCCAAATTCAGGGGGTTTGGGAAGAATAAAGTCAAATATTGGGGCAGAAAATCCAAGAGTTTGAGGGGAGGGACCTCCCAGATTTGGGGGGAAATGACCCCAGATTTATGGGGGAGAAGTATCAAGTTTGGGGGAAAAAAAGAAAAAAAAATGATGTTTTTAGGGGGAAAAAAACCCCCAAATGTGGGGGAAGAACGACCACAAATTTGTGGGGGAGAAGCAACAAGTTTGGGGAAAAAAAAAGAAAAAAAGAAGATATTTTTAGGGAGAAAAAAAAACAAAGTCAGGGAAAAACAATCCCAGATTTTGGGGGGAAAAACCTCAAGTTTTGGCCAAAAAAAAAAAAAAAGAAAAAAGAAAATATTTTTAGGGAAAAAAAAATCCAAATTTTGAGGAGAAAAGCCCTAAATTTGGGCAAAAAAAAAAATAGAAAAGATGTTTTTAGGGGAAAAAAAAACCAAACTGAGGGAAAAACAATCCCAGATTTTGGGGGGAAAAACCCCAAATTTTGGGAAAAAAAAAAAAAAAGAAAAAAGAAGATATTTTTAGGGGAAAAAAAAATCTCCAAACTTGGGAAAAAACAACCCCAAATTTTGAGGAGAAAAGCCCCAAATTTGGGTAAAAAAAAAAAAATAGAAAAGATGTTTTTAGGGGGAAAAAAAAACCAAACTGAGGGAAAAACAATCCCAGATTTTGGGGGGAAAAGTCCCAAATTTTGGCCAAAAAAAAAAAAAAAAAAGAAAGATATTTTTAGGGGAAAAAAACCCTCCAAACTTGGGGGGAAAAAATAACCTCAAATTTTGAGGGGAAAAGCCCCAAATTTTGGAAAAGAAACCCCAAAATCCAAAAACATTTTTTAGGGGAAAAAAAAACCCCAAACTCAGGGAAAAACAACCCCAAATTTTGAGGGAAAAAAAAAAAAAAATAAAAAGACATTTTTAGGGGAAAAGAAAACCCCAAACTTGGGGAAAAACAACCCCAAATTTTGGGAGGGGAAAAGTCCCAAATTCCGACCAGTTTTGGGGGTAAAAACCTGGAATTTTAGTCTGGAAACCCCCCCAGTTTTGGAGCAAAAAAAAAAACCTCCCCTGTTTTGGGATAAAAGCCCCGGATTTGGGGCAAAAAAAACCCAAATTTGGGACAAAACCCCCCAGATTTGGGGCAGAACCCCCCAAATTTGTTCTGAACCCCCCGGATTTGGGATAAAAACCCCAGATTTGGGGCAAAAACCCCAAATTTGGGACAAAACCCCCCAGATTTGGGGCAGAACCCC
>NW_021938148.1:0-4609 GCF_001715985.3 Manacus vitellinus
AACCCTAACCCTAACCCTAACCCTAACCCTAACCCTAACCCTAACCCTAACCCTAACCCTAACCCTAACCCTAACCCTAACAGTAACCCTGTCTTTTGCTAACCCTAAACCTAACCCTAACCCTAACTTTTGCTAACTCTAACCCTAACCCTAAATTTCCTAACCCTAACCCTAACCCTTTCTAACCCTAACCCTAACTCAAAACCTAACCCTAACCCTAACCCTAACCCTAACCCTAACCCTAACCCTAACCCTAACCCTACACCCTAACCCTAACCCTAAACCCTAACCCTAACCCTAACCCTAACCCTAACCCTAACCCTAACCCTAACCCTAAATCTAACCTTAATAACTTGCAGTCTCTTTTTTAAGGTGAGGGGTAGGGAAAAGGGTTTGCGCATAGCTTGCAGGTTTTTTTTAGGGTTAGGGAACCGGGTTTGCGCATAGCTTGCAGTCTCTTTTTTAGGGTTAGGGTTAGGGAAAAAGGTTTGCGCATAGCTTGCAGTCTCTTGGTTAGAGTTAGGGAACAGGGTTTGCGCATACCTTCCAGTCTCTCTTTTAATATTGGGGTTAGAGGACAGTGCTCTATAGAAGCAGAGTACATACTGGACGGCGGTGGGTATTCTGCCAGACACGCAACAGAACAGCAACAGCAAAAGCAGAGACCCAAGAGAAAAAGCAAAAGATTCTGACAGCGGTGGGCAGTGAATCGGGCTTATAGCATGAGAGGGGCTTATTGGGCACCGCTGCGTGTCCGGAATGGGCTAAAACCGCGATTGTTAGATCGCGCACTGAGACAAATTCTTCCTAACCCTAACCCTTACCCATAACCCTAACCCTAACCCTAACCGTAACCCTAACCCTGTCTTTTGCTAATCCTAAACCTAACCCTAACCCTAACTTTGGCTAACTCTAACTCTAACCCTAAATTTCCTAACCCTAACCCTAACCCTTTCTAACCCTAACCCTAACTCAAAACCTAACCCTAAGCCTAACCCTAACCCCTAACCCTAAACCCTAACCCTAACCCTAACCCTAACACTAAACCCTAAACCAAAAGGAAACTTCCTTTGCTATGCCTACTGGGCGGAGTCAGTGCTGATTGGTGTTACAACCCGCCCCAGGTAAAGGGGAGTGGGGGTAACTCAGGTTTTATTAATAATTCCCTTGGAGTGGATTAAAGTGAAACAACACTAAATAATCGGTGTCTGAAAACATATCCTGGCAAGGTTTATTTTAACAATTCTGTATCAACAGGCATGCTAGCAGTTTGGGAGTTGGGCTATCAGTTGGGAGGCATGGCTGAAAACAGGAAACAACAACCCTAATTCCCAGGAAAGAAAGCCTGGAAGCTTTGGCTTTGTGGTGCAGTTGGTGGGCCATACTGGGCACTCCATGGGCAGGCAGCAAGAGTTTTCTGGATCTGGGAGTCAATCTGGGGGCCTCGGAGTGTTTGAGGGGAAGTTGGGAGTGTCCTGTGGGACCAGGATGCGATTTGAGGGCTCCTGGAGGGGCTGGGATGGGTGTATACTGCGGGCATCGTCTAGTATTGATGGGGGTAATCACTGAGCTGACTGTTTCATAATCATCCAAATTTTAACATACAATATGATTATTAGAATAAAAAGCAAAAAGGTAATATCAACAAAACAGTAACAGGGTGAAGCTCTTGGTTGAAGACTGGTTTCTTCTTTTTCTCCAGTGATTCTAATTCTTTTTCGTCTGGGTTTTAATCCCATCTTTGGCATTTTGCTGCCAACATTTTGTCCCCATATCCATTGGAAATTGTATTAACTGTTGATGAGAACAAAGTGGAATCCCAAGGTATGTGATATATTGATAGGATTTCACTGGTTGGCTTTTAATTTGTCCAGGTTTATCGCCATAATGCTTCTGCTCTTTAACCACTTGAATCAGAATGAAATGAGTTGTTGTCTGGGTCGGGTTCTCTTTTTGAGTCCAAGGGTTTTTAGTGGATTCAGTATCAGGCAAAAAGGAAATTGAGGGAGGTAAAGAATAATCTTCCCTTTGTTCATTATCACAGGGATCACTCAGTCTATTTTCATTAATGTGAGGAAAGCTGGGAGACTCTAGAAACATCAGTTGAACTTCAAATTCTCCTTGTTTCTTTCTCTCCTGAGACTTAGAATCAGGATTCTCTGTGGTTTCCCAAGTCTCAATGCCAGGGTAAGACACTGGTTTATGAAGTTGCCTGACCAAACCAGGAGCCTGTTTTTTTAGCAACAGTTTTCTCTCTGCACTCTGGCGCAACAAGACTTTGAAGGTGGTTGACCTCAGTTTGAAGCAGCTCATTTTTAGCAACAAATTTATCCGATTTTTCTCCTGTTTCCCTCTCAAAGGCTAACGATGACTTCAGCACCACATTTTCTGATTTCAAAACAGTAGACTCAACATCAGAAATCCATTCATGACTTCCCTGTCAGCACTCCATCCCAATGTCTGTGCTCTCACTTTGACCTGAGAGAAACCTCAGGCAGGTGGAAAAGGGCAGATAAAGAAAAAACAGATGGGTCCAGCAGAAATGATGCTGCTTCTGTCAAAAGCAGAGCAGAGACCGAAAGCACTTTAGGAAGCTGCTTACAGAAGCACTTGTGCATTCCAAGTTACAGCTCAGGAGTCTCAGTGACTTGTCCAACATGGGAGCTCCTTTTCCATTTCTCAACCCCCAGATTCCTCAGGAGTAGGAAACTGGAAACACTGACTCAGAAAAGCTCCATTCCTTCCTAATAATTGTGCTTTGTCCTTCCCATTTGACAGTGCTCTTGGAAATGTGCTGCTGTGATCTGGATCTGTGAGCAGCCCTGACCTCCCAGAGCACTCATCCAATGGCAGGGAGACCCCAGCTGGCTCCTGCTGGGGTTCTTGCCACCACGACCCAGTATGGGTCAATGGAATGGGGAGCAGGGCGGTGGGACCAGTAAGGACCAGTTAAGGGGGTTGGGGGCATTTCAGCATCTCCATCAAGGTCAGACCAGTACAGAGCAGCATAGACCAGTATAGATCGGTATAGACCAGTATAAACCAGTATGGACCAGTATAGACCAATATGGGTCACTGGAATGGGGAATGGGGCAGTGGGACCGATAAGGACCAGTTAAGGGGCTTGGGGGCACTTCAGCATCTCCATCAAGGTCAGACCATTATAGACCAGTATAGACCAGTGTAGACCAGTATAGACCAGTATAGACCAATTTAGACCAGTATAGACCAGTAAAAAACCAGTACAGACCAGTATGGACCAGTATGGACCAGTACAGGTCACTAGAACAGCGAGCAGGGTGGTGGGACCAGTAAGGACCAGTTAAGGGGGTTGGGGGCACTTCAGCATCTCCATCAAGGTCAGACCAGTACAGACCGGTACAAACCAGTATGGACCAGTATAGACCAGTATAAACCAGGGTAGAGCAGTATAAACCGATATAAACCAATACGGGTCACTGAAACAGGGAATGGGGTGGTGGGATCAGTAAGGACCAGTTAAGGGGGTTGGGGGCGCTTCATCATCTCCGTCAAGGTCAGACCAGTACAGACCAGTATAAACCAGTATACACCAGTATGGACTGGTATAGACCGGTATAGACCAGTTTAAACCAGTACAGACCGGTCATTGGAATGGGGAATGGGGCAGTGGGACATGTAAGGACCAGTTAAGGGGGTTGTGGGCACTTCAGCATCTCCAACAAGGTCAGACCAGTACAGACCAGTATAAACCAGGGGAGAGCAGTATAAACCAGTATAAACCAGTACGGGTCCCTGGAACGGGGAATGGGGTGGTGGGACCAGTAAGAACCAGTTAAGGGGGTTGGGGGCACTTCAGCATCTCCATTAAGGTCAGGTCAGTATAAACCAGTATAGACCAGTATGGACCAGTATAAACCGGTATAAACCAGTATGGACCAGTACAGGTGACTGGAACGGGGAATGGGGCGGTGGGACCAGTAAGGACCAGTTAAGGGGGTTGGGGGCACTTCAGCATCTCCATCAACGTCAGACCAGTACAGACCAGTATAGACCAGTATAGATTAGTATAAACCAGTATGGACCAGTATAGACCAATATAAACCAGTACGGGTCACTGGAACACGGAATAGGGTGATGGGACCAGTAAGGACCAGTTAAGGGGGTTGGGAGCACTTCAGCATCTCCATCAAGGTCAGACCAGTACAGACCAGTATAAACCAGGATAGACCAGTATAAACCAGGATAGACCAGTATAAACCAGTATGGACCAGTACGGGTCACTGGAACGCGGAATGGGGTGGTGGGACCAGTAAGGACCAGTTAAGGCAGAACTCAGCTGGGACTTAGTGGTTTGGGGGTGGGCGTGTCCCTTCTTTAGGTGGGCGTGGTCTCTCCCTGGTGGGCGTGTCCCATCCCAAGGTGACCATAGCCTCTGCAAGTGGGCGTGTCTTTTGCATCCTCTCCCCCTCCCTGAACTGGGAACTCAACTGGGACTTACTGGGTTTTGGGTGGGCGTGTCCCCTCCCAATGATGGACCCACTTTCAGCCCCTCCCCCCACCTTTAAGGGCCCCCCCAAAGCCCCTCCCCCCCCTTCCTGCACCTCCCCAACCCTCAGGGTCCCTCCTG
>NW_021938149.1:0-2597 GCF_001715985.3 Manacus vitellinus
CCTCACCCCTGCGCCGGGGTCCCTCGGGGGGCTCCGGGTGCCGCGTCACCATCACCACCTTGAGCACGAGGCTGTTCCCGCCCTGCCGGATCATGTTCACCACCTGCCGGTGCCCCACCTTCACCACGTTCTGCCCGTTCACCTGCGCCAGGTGAGACAGGTGAGGGCACACAGGTGAGTGGTGACGTCATACGGGGACAGGTGACGTCATACGTGGGACGTGTGACCCACGGGGGACACGCCCTGTGCCCCACCTTCACCACGTTCTGCCCGTTCACCTGTGCCAGGTGAGACAGGTGAGGGCACACAGGTGAGCGGTGACGTCATACGGGGACAGGTGATGTCATGGGGGACAGGTGATGTCATACGTGGGACGTGTGCCCCACAGGGACACACCCTGTGCCCCACCTTCACCACGTTCTGCCCGTTCACCTGTGCCAGGTGGGACAGGTGGGACAGGTGAGGGCACACAGGTGAGTGGTGACGTCATGGGGGACAGGTGATGTCATATGTGGGACGTGTGACCCACAGGGGACACACCCCCTGCCCCACCTGGACCCTGTTCTGCCCCTTCACCTGCGCAGGTGAGACAGGTGGGGTCACACAGGTGAGCGGTGACGTCATACAGGGGAGTGGTGACGTCATACGGGGACAGGTGACGTCATATGTGGTACCTGTGTCCCACAGGGGACACGCCCTGTGCCCCACCTTCACCACGTTCTGCCCGTTCACCTGTGCCAGGTGAGACAGGTGAGGGCACACAGGTGAGTGATGACGTCATACAGGTGAGCGGTGATGTCATGGGGGACAGGTGATGTCATGGGGGACAGGTGATGTCATACATGGGATGTGTGTCCCACAGGGGACACACCTGGACACACCCAGTTCCCCACCTGGACCCTGTTCTGCCCGTTCACCTGCGCCAGGTGGGACAGGTGACGTCATACAGGTGAGTGGTGACGTCATACGGGTGAGCGGTGATGTCATATGGGACAGGTGATGTCATATGTGGGACGTGTGACCCACAGGGGACACACCTGGACACGCCCCCTGCCCCACCTGGACCCTGTTCTGCCCCTTCACCTGTGCACAGGTGGGACAGGTGAGGGCACACAGGTGTGACAGGTGTGACACGCGTGTGACACGTGTGGGCCAGGTGACGTCATAGGGAACGTGCTCGACAGGGAATGGAGTCAGGGCACACCTGGACACACCTGGATGGACCCGAACACACCTGGACACACCTGAGCACACCTGGACATCTGCTTACACACCTGGGCACACCTGAGCACACCTGGACACACCTGAGCACACCTGGACAGGTGGTCACACACCTGAGCACACCTGGACACACCTGAGCACACCTGAACAGGTGGTTACACACCTGGACACACCTGAATGGACCTGAACACACCTGGACACACCTGAGCACACCTGGACATCTGCTTACACACCTGGGCACACCTGAGCACACCTGGACACACCTGAGCACACCTGGACAGGTGGTTACACACCTGGACACACCTGGACACACCTGGATGGACCCGAACACACCTGGACAGGTGGTTACACACCTGGACACACCTGGATGTGTGCTGCCACACCTGGACACACCTGGATAGACCTGGACACACCTGTACATGTGGTCACACACCTGGACACACCTGAACACACCTGGACACAACTGTATAGACCTGGACACACCTGGACAAGTGGTCACACACCTGAACACACCTGGACACACCTGAACACATCTGGCCACACCTGTATAGACCTGGACACACTTGGACCCGTGGTCACACACCTGGACACACCTGTATAGACCCGGACATACCCGGACACACCTGGACATGTGGTCACACACCTGGACACACCTGTATAGACCTGGACACATCTGGACATGTGATCACACACCTGGACACACCTGAGCACACCTGGACACCCCTGGACACGTGATCACACCCCTGGACATACCTGGACACACCTGGACACACCTGTACCTGTGCTCACACACCTGGACACACCTGGATACACCTGGATGTGTTGTCACACACTTGAGCACACCTGGACACACCTGGATAGACCTGGACACGCCTGTACCTGTGCTGACACACCCGAACACACCTGGACACACCTGGACACACCTGAACACACCTGGACACACCTGGACACACCTGTATAGACCTGGACACATCTGGACATGTGGTCACACACCTGGACACACCTGGACACACCTGGACACACCTGGACACACCTGGATAGACCTGGACACATCTGGACATGTGGTCACACACCTGGACACACCTGGATAGACCTGGACACACCTGTATAGACCTGGACACACCTGGACACACCTGGACACACCTGGACACACCTGGACATGTGATCACACACCTGGACACACCTGGATAGACCTGGACACACCTGGACACACCTGAACACACCTGGACACACCTGGATAGACCTGGACACACCTGGACACACCTGGACACACCTGAACACACCTGGATAGACCTGGACACACCTGGACACACCTGGACACAGGGTCACACACCTGGACACACCTGGACATGTGCTCACACACCTGGACACACCTG
>NW_021938150.1:0-1788 GCF_001715985.3 Manacus vitellinus
TGGGAATGGGGCTGGGAACTGGGAATGGGGCTGGGAACTGGGAATGGGGCTGGGAACTGGGACTGGGAAATGGGGCACTGGGACTGGGAATGGGACTGGAAACTGGGAACTGGGGGAGTACTTGGACTGGGAACTGGGACTGGAACTGTACTGGGAACGGCACCAGTAAACACCAGTACAGCACCAGTACAGCTCCCAGTATGGCACCAGTAAACACCAGTATGGCACCAGTAAACACCAGTATGGCACCAGTACAGCTCCCAGTACAGTACCAGTAAACACCAGTACAACTTCCAGTATGGCACCAGTACAGCACCAGTATGGCACCAGTAAACACCAGTACAGCTCCCAGTACAGCTCCCAGTACGGCACCAGTAAGCACCAGTACAGCTCCCAGTATGGCACCAGTATGGCACCAGTAAACACCAGTACAGCTCCAGTACAGTTCCAGTACAGCTCCCAGTACGGCACCAGTACGGCACCAGTACAGCACCAGTACCCAGTACAGCCCCAGTACAGCCCCAGTAAACACCAGTACAGCCCCAGTAAACACCAGTACGGCACCAGTACAGCCCCAGTACAGCTCCAGTACACCAGTACAGTCCCAGTAAACACCAGTACGGCACCAGTACAGCCCCAGTACAGCCCCAGTAAACACCAGTACAGTCCCAGTAAACACCAGTACGGCACCAGTACAGCCCCAGTACAGCCCCAGTAAACACCAGTACAGTCCCAGTAAACACCAGTACGGCACCAGTACAGCCCCAGTACAGCCCCAGTAAACACCAGTACAGTCCCAGTAAACACCAGTACGGCACCAGTACAGCCCCAGTACAGCTCCAGTACACCAGTACAGTCCCAGTAAACACCAGTACAGCTCCAGCACCGGGACAGCTCCAGTGCAGCACCAAGGACAGTTCCCAGTACAGCTCCAGTGCAGCCCCAGTAAACACCAGTATAGAACCAGTACAGCACCAGTACAGCCCTGGTAAACAGCAGTACGGCCCCAGTAAACACCAGTACGGCCCCAGTAAACACCAGTACGGCCCCAGTAAACACCAGTATGGCACCGGTAGAGCTCCAGTAAACCCCAGTACAGCTCCAGTACTGGGACAGCTCCAGTACAGCACCAAGGACAGCTCCCAGTACAGTTCCAGTACAGCACCAGTACAGCGCCAGTACACCAGTATGGCACCAGTAAACACCAGTACGGCCCCAGTAAACACCAGTATGGCACCAGTAAACACCAGTCCAGCTCCAGCACTGGGACAGCTCCAGTGCAGCACCAAGGACAGTTCCCAGTACATCCCAGTACATCCCAGTCCAGCACCAGTACCCGGGACAGCTCCGCTACAGCACCAAGGACAGCTCCCAGTACAGCTCCCAGTACAGCACCAGTACAGCGCCAGTACACCAGTACAACCCCAGTACACCAGTACAGCTCCAGTACAGCCCCAGTACAGCGCCAGTGCAGCTCCAGTACAGCTCCAGTCCAGCACCAGTACAACACCAGTACACCAGTCCAGCTCCAGTACAGCTCCAGTACAACACCAGTACACCAGTACAGCACCAGTAAACACCAGTACAACCCCAGTACACCAGTACAACACCAGTACAGCGCCAGTACAGCGCCAGTACAACACCAGTACAACACCAGTACACCAGTACAGCGCCAGTACAGCGCCAGTACAGCACCAGTACACCAGTCCAGCCCAGTCCATCCCAGTCCATCCCAGTCCATCCCGGTCCATCCCGGTCCATCCCAGTCCATCCCAGTCCAACCCCAGT
>NW_021938151.1:0-4388 GCF_001715985.3 Manacus vitellinus
GAACAGGGACAGGGACAGGGATAGGGATGGGGACAGGGCACGGAGAGGGAACAGGGACAGGGATGGGGACAGGGACAGGGAATGGAGAGGGAACAGGGACAGGGATGGGGACAGGGACAGGGAATGGAGAGGGAGCAGGGACAGGGCATGGAGAAGGAGCAGGGACAGGGACAGGGATGGGGACGGGGACAGGGACAGAGTGTGGAGAGGGAGCAGGGACGGGGATGGGGACGGGGACAGGGCACAGAGGGGGAACAGGGAGAGGGAGAGGGACAGGGATGGGGACAGGGACAGGGACAGGGCACGGAGAGGGAGCAGGAACAGCGACAGGGTGTGGAGAGGGAACAGGGACAGGGACAGGGATGGGGACAGGGCATGGAGAGGGGACAGAGACAGGGATGGGGACAGGGACAGGGACAGGGCACAGAGAGGGAGCAGGGACAGGGACAGGGATGGGGACAGGGATGGGGACAGGGACATGGCATGGAGAGGGAGCAGGGACAGGGACAGGGTGTGGAGAGGGAGCAGGGACAGGGGCAGGGTGGAGGAGAGGGAGCAGGGACAGGGATGGGGACAGGGCATGGAGAGGGAGCAGGGACAGGGACAGGGATAGGGATGGGGACAGGGCACGGAGAGGGAACAGGGACAGGGATGGGGACAGGACATGGAGAGGGAACAGGGACAGGGACAGGGATAGGGATGGGGACAGGGCACGGAGAGGGAACAGGGACAGGGATAGGGACAGGGATGGGGACAGGGACAGAGTGTGGAGAGGGAGCAGGGACGGGGATGGGGACGGGGACAGGGCACAGAGAGGGAGCAGGGACAGGGATGGGGACAGGGACAGAGTGTGGAGAGGGAGCAGGGACAGGGACAGGGACAGGGTGAGGAGAGGGAGCAGGGACAGGGATGGGGATGGGGACAGGGTGAGGAGAGGGAGCAGGGACAGGGATGGGGACAGGGCATGGAGAGGGAACAGGGACAGGGACAGGGATAGGGATGGGGACAGGGCATGGAGAGGGAACAGGGACAGGGACAGGGATAGGGATGGGGACAGGGAATGGAGAGGGAGCAGGGACAGGGGACGGAGAGGGAACAGGGACAGGGACAGGGCACAGACAGGGAGCAGGGACAGGGACAGGGACGGGAACAGGGACAGGGCATGAGAGGGAGCAGGGACAGGGCACAGACAGGGAGCAGGGACAGGGACAGGGATGGGAACAGGGACAGGGCACAGAGAGGGAGCAGGGACAGGGACGGGGATAGGGATAGGGACAGGGACATGGCACAGAGAGGGAACAGGGACAGGGTGTGGAGAGGGAGCAGGGACAGGGACACGGTGGAGGAGAGGGAACAGGGACAGGGATGGGGACAGGGACGGGGACAGGGATGGGGACGGGGCATGGAGAGGGAGTAGGGACAGGGATGAGGACAGGGATGGGGACAGGGACAGGGACATCACACAGGGACAGGGATGGGGACAGGGACACGGCACAGAGAGGGAGCAGGGACAGAGACAGGGACAGGAATGGGGACAGGGACAGGGATGGGGACAGGGACAGGGAATGGAGAGGGAACAGGGACAGGGACGGGGACAGGAATGGGGACAGGGACAGGGACAGGGAATGGAGAGGGAACAGGGACAGAGACAGGGACAGGGATGGGGACAGGGACAGGAACATGGTGAGGAGAGGGAGCAGGAACAGGGACATGGCACGGAGATACTTAAAACATTAAAATAAAGGGGAAGTTAATTAATTAATTAATTACAGTTTCAATTTAAGGGGATTGATTTTTAAATTTATGCTATTTAAAATATCAAAATAAAGGGGAAATTAATTAATTAATTTAGGTTTCGATTTAAGGGGATTGATTTTTAAATTTATGCTATTTAAAATATCAAAATAAAGGGGAAATTAATTAATTTAATCAAAATTTTAATTTAGGGGATCGATTTTTAAATTGATGTTATTTAAAATATTTAAATAAGGGGGAAATTAACTAATTAATGAATTTAAGTTTCAATTTAAGGGGATTGATTTTTAAATTTACGATATTTAAAACATTAAAATAAATGGGAAATGAATTAATTATTAATTTAACATTTTCACCTAGGGGATCGATTTTTAAATTTACGATATTTCAAATATTTAAATAAAGGGGAAATTAATCAATTAATTAAAATGTAACTTAGGAGGATTTGTTTTAAAATCTATGATGTTTAAAACCTTCAAATTAAAGGAGAAATCAACAGCTTAATTCAATTAAAGAAATTTCATTTATGGGGACTGCTTTTTAAATTTATGAAATTAGATCATTAAATCAAAATTTTAACTTAGGGGATGGATTTTTTTAAATTTATGACACTTAAAACCTTCAAATTAAAGGGGGAAACCAACTGCTTAATTCAATTTAAATAATTTCATTGGAGGGGATTTTTTTTTTATTTATTCCGTTTAAAAATTTCCAATCGAGGGGGTGAAATTTCTCCCCATCCCTCCCCTAAATTTTTAATTAAGGGGATTTATTGTCAAATTTATTAAAATAAGACAGTTCAAATTAAGGGGAAATTAATTAATCCTTAAAATAAAATTTTCACTTGAGGGGATTGATTTTTAAACTTACGATATTTAAAATATTAAAACAGAGGAGAACTAATTAACTATTTAAATTAAAAATTTCATTCTAAGGGGATTTATTTTTAAATTTATTATTTAAAAAATTTCAAATTAAGGGGAATTAATTAATTAATTCCAATTGTCATTAAAGGGGATTGATTTTTAAATGTATGATGTTTAAAGCATTAACATTAAAGTGGAAATTAACTACTGAATTAAATTTACAAAATTCACGTAAGGGGATTTATTTTTTAATTTATTCAGTTTAAAAATTTCGAATTTAGGGGAACAATGAATTAAAAATTTCATTTAAGCAGATTGATTTTTAAATTTATGATATTTAAAACATTAAAATAAAGAGGAAATTAATTATTTAATTAATTAAATTTTCAGTTTAAGGGTACTGATTTTTAAATTTATTCTACTTCAAACATCAAAATAAATAATAAAAAATTAAAATTTTAATTTAGGGGATGGATTTTTTAAATTCATGACACTTAAAACCTTCAAATCGAAGGGGAAACCAACTGCTGAACTCCATTAAAAAAATAATAAATTAAAATTTTCAGTTAAGGGGATTTATTTTTAAATTTATGATATTTAAAATGTTAAAATTAAAGGGAAAACAATTAATTATTTAAATAAATAAATAAATAAATAAATGAGTAAATTTTAATTAAGGGGATTTATTGTGAAATTCCTAAATTAATACAGTTCAGTTTAAGGGGAAATCAACTAACTATTAAATTAAAATTTTCACTTACGGGGATTGATTTTTAAATGTATGATATTTAAAAATTTCAAAATGAAGGGGAAATTAATTAATTATATATTACTTAAAATTTTTAACTTAGAGGACGATTT
This sequence comes from Manacus vitellinus, assembly GCF_001715985.3. Classification (NCBI taxonomy): domain Eukaryota; kingdom Metazoa; phylum Chordata; class Aves; order Passeriformes; family Pipridae; genus Manacus; species Manacus vitellinus. The sequence goes on from NW_021938151.1 coordinate 3,483, forward strand.
TTAAAAGTATGATATTTAAAAATTTCAAAATGAAGGAGAAATTAGTTAATGAATTAAAATTTAATTTAGGAGGATTTATTTTAAAATTTACAACACTTGAAACCTTCAAATCCAAGGGGGAACCAACCCCTTAATTCAATTAAAATAATTTCATTGGAGGGAATTGATTTTTAAGATTTATGAAATTAATTAATTAAATCAAAATTTTAATTTAGGGGATCGAGTTTTTAAATTTATGACACTTAAAACCTTCAAATCAAAGGGGAAACCCACCACTTAATTCCATTTGAAAAATTTCATTGGAGGACATTTTTTTTATTAAATAAATTTAATTGAAAAAATTTTAAATAAGAGAATAAAAATAAAAAATAAAAATAAAAATAAAAACGAAATAAAATAAAAGTAAAAAATAAAAGTAAAAATAAAAATAAATATAGAAATAAAAAATAAAAATAAAATTAAAAATAAAATAACAATAATAATGAAAGTAAAAATTAAAATAAAATAAATAAAAAGTAAAAGTAAAATAAAAATAAAAGTTAAAAATAAAATAAAAATAAAATAAAAGTAAAAGTAAAATACAATAAAAGTAAAATAAAAGTAAAAGTAAGAAATACAATAAAAATAATAAAAGTAAATAAGAAATAAGAGTAAAATAAATAAAAAATAAAGTAAAAATAAAAATAAAAATAAGCATAACAGTAAAATAAAATAAAAATAAGCATACAGCTAAAAATAAAAAAATAAAAATGAAAAAACATACAAATAAAAAACATAAAAATAATAAAAATAAAATAAAAATTAAAATTTATATTAAAATTAAAATGAAAATAAAACCATCAAGGGGATTGATTTTTAAACTCACGATATTTAAAATATTGAAACAAAGGGGAAACCAATTAATCA
>NW_021938152.1:0-3556 GCF_001715985.3 Manacus vitellinus
GTGAAGGGGGAATAATTGGGATGTGGGACAGGAGGGGGAATAGTTGGGATGTGGGAGAGGAGGGGGAATAACTGGGATGTGGGATAGGATGAGGAATAATTTGGAATGTGGGCTGGGAGGGGGAATAAGTTGGGATGTGGGTTAGGAGAGGGAATAATTGGGATGTGAGATAGGAGGGGGAATTCCCATCCTTCCCAATATCCAACCTGCCCCTCCCCTGGCACAGCTGGAGGCCGAGCCCTCTTGTCCTGCTGCTGGTTCCTGGGAGAAGGGAATAACTGGGAGGTGGGAATAGTCAGGATGTGGGAGAGGAGGGGAATAATTGGGATGTGGGTTGGGAAGGGGAATAAACTGGGATGTGGGATAGGAGGAGGAATAGTTGGAATGTGGGTTGGGAAGGGGAATAGTTGGGATGTGGGAGAAAAGGAGGAATAGTTGGGATGTGGGAGAGGAGGAGGAATAGTTGGGATGTGGGTTGGAAGGGGGAATAATCGGGATGTGGGTTGGGAAGGGGGAATAAATTGGGATGTGGGAGAGGAGGGGGAATAACTAGGATGTGGGATAGGATGAGGAATAATTTGGAATGTGGGCTGGGAGGGGGAATAAGTTGGGATGTGGGTTAGGAGAGGGAATAATTGGGATGTGAGATGGGGGGGGAATTCCCATCCTTCCTGATATCCAACGTAAACCTCCTCTGGCACAGCTGGAGGCTGAGCCCTCCTGTCCTGCTGCTGGATCCTGGGAGCAGAGCCCGATCCCACCCGGCTCCCCCCTCCTGGCAGGGAGTTGTGGGGCGGGAAAAGCTCCCTCCTGATCCCTCTTTTCCCTGGGATGAGCCCCCCCAGCTCCCTCAGCCTCTCCTCACAGGAATTGTGCTCCAGTCCCTTCCCTGGCCCTGCTCCAGCCCCTCCATATATACACTTGTAAGATATCCAAGTTCCAAACTGGACCTGGATGTCCGGGGTCTTTTTTGGCCGGGATAAAGGAGATATAAAAGTTCCTAAAAAAAAATTAAAGTCTTTTGGGGCCGTGTAGGAATTTTGTACACGGGGGGGGGGTTTCTGTTCTCTCTCGGGGCTTAAGAACTGTCATGATTTGAGATTTCCAAAATTCTAATCCCCTAGTCTAAGAGATAGTTTGTGATGGTGTGTATAATGTGTTATAATATTTATTTGTACAGTCATTGTAATATATTCCCTTTCCCCCACTTTGAGTCTGGCGTGTTTTGTCTGGAAAAACCCATCTCACAATAGGTTGAGATGTGGGAGGGGGCTTAGACCAGGGAATTAGAGTTTTGGAAATCTCAAACCATGACAAGAACAAAGGAAGAGCCACTGTTTTTGACAGAGGATGCCCAGCAGCCAACCACAAAGAAGGGAAAGCCCTTTTTCGGAGAAAAAACCCCCTTTTTAGGCAAAAACAAATACTCTAAGCTTATCCAAAAAAAAGGTGGAATTTTGCGGAACTATAAAATGTATGAAAATTAAACCCAAAGGGGTCTTTTTCCCCTGGAAATTTGGTGAGAGAAAGACCTGGCACGACAAATAAATCCTTTGTTCCGTGAGTCTGTGCCGTCTTTCTGAATTTAAGAGAGGAATTTTTCTTACAGTGGGAACGGTCCTTGGTGTTGTGGGTCCCACACAGGGACCCCGGGATTGACCCCACGGCCAGAATTGACCCACGGGTAGAACAGGGATCCCTTTGGGATCCCCTTGGGGTCGGGACACGGAAGCTCAGGGACAATCCCCAGTCCTGAGGGACAGCAGGGAGGGTAGGGAGGGGCAGTTTTCCCGAAGGGAAGGGCTGGGGTGGTGTCCCCTGGGCTCCAGCCTGGCTGAGGCTCTTCCTTCTCCCCCCCAAAATCAGACAAAAAATCAAGGTGACAGGGAAGGGACACAGAAAAGGGTGACAGGGAAGGGTCAGAGGGAAGGTGACAGGGAAGGGACACAGAAAAGGGTGACAGGGAAGGGTCAGAGGGAAGGTGACAGGGAAGGGACACAGAAAAGGGTGACAGGGAAGGGTCAGAGGGAAGGTGACAGGAGGGGGATGTGCCCGTTCCCACACAGATTCCCACTCCAGATTCTTTCCTGAGCTCAGCAGCGGGAAAGAAACTGGGATTTGTGCTTGTTCTAGTTTAACAAAAAAACACGAGTTTTGGGTCAGAAGGGGAAAGATTTTCATTTCTCCTGAAGATTCCTGTCCATGGGGAATGCAGGGCAGGGGTCACACCTTGCCATGGAAGAGGCTCCCACAGCCTGGGCAGGTCCCATCCCACCCCACGGGCTGGTTTGTGTCCTGCTGGGGCTGAACCAAGGCCGAGGAATGGACCCACGGGTAGAACAGGATCCCTTTGGGATCCCCTTGGGATCGGGACACGGAAGCTCAGGGCCAACCTCTAGTCCTGAGGGACAGCAGGGAGGGGTGGCTTTCCCGAAGGGAAAGGCTGGGGTGGTGTCCCCTGGGCTCCAGCCTGGCTGAGGCTCTTCCTTCTCCCCCCCAAAAATCAGACAAAAAATCAAGTTAAATCCCCCACCCGTGAGGGGCAGAGGTTTCGCACTCCAGATGGGAGGGGGGAGGACACACCAACTTCCAAGAATCCTCGAGCCCTTCCCAAGAACCCCGAGCTCTCCCGAGGGCCAGGAGAAGGGGCTCCTCGCCCCCCGTGACCCCAGGGGTGCCCCCCAAACCCCCCCCCGGGGTGTCCTCACCACGGTGTCCTGGTCGTAGATCTCGATGACGATGATGGGGGGGTCGTCCCTCATCTCGTGGGCCTCCCCAAACAGCTCCACGTTGTCAAACACCAGCAGCTGGTCCCAGGTCGGGCACAGGGTCTCGTTGAGGACCTGGAAAAGGGCGGGAGAGATCCTGATTGCCCCGGGGAAGGGAGCAAAGCCCTGTGCCAGGGGGGTAGGAGGGGTTGCTCCGGGTTTTTTGTGGCGTCTCCCAGGGGTTGTCCTGGGAAAGACACCCCCGCAGTGGAGAAGCAGAATTATTCCCAGTGTCCACCAGGCTCCCTAAATCCCGGCGGCCCTCAAGCTGGGACCGCTGAAACGTGGTCCTGCCTCTCCAAAGCAGGCAGGGAATGCCAGAAAAAGGGATGGAGGGGACACGCTGGGAGGGGGCTCCTGGGAAGAGGCAATTCCCAAGTGCCAGGGCTGCTTCTCCCACCACAGTCCACCCAACCCTTGGTCCATGGGGCCTGTGCCAGGGGAGGAGGGTGGGACGTGCAAAGCCAAAACCCACCCCTCTATCCTTCCATCCATCCTTCCACCCCTCTATCCATCCATCCATCCTTCCATCCCTCCAACCTTCCATCCCTCCATCCTTCCACTCCTCCATCCTTCCCTCCACCCCTCCATCCTTCCATCCCTGCATCCCTTCATCCTTCCACCCCTCCATCCTTCCTTCCATCCCACCATCCTTCCATCCCTCCATCCTTCCATCTCTCCATCCCTCCATTCCTCCTCCCCTCCATCCCTCCACCCTTCCACCCCCCTATCCTTCCATTCTTCCACCTCTCCATCCCTCTATCCTTCCTTCCATCCTTCCATCCCTC
>NW_021938153.1:0-3792 GCF_001715985.3 Manacus vitellinus
ATGCAAATTTTGGGGGCTAAAAAAATCCTCGTTTTTCCGACTCGAAACTTCGCCCCCGGTTTGGGGTAAAAAAAGCGATTTTTAGGCAAATTTTGGGGGGGGAAAAACCGCGATTTTGGGGCCGAAAAAAAGGGGAGAAATGAAGTTTTTAATGAGGATTTTTAAGGTCAAAAAAAGCCCCAAAATTCGGGGGTTTGGGGTGAAAAAAAAGGAGATTTTTGGGGCGGAAAAATGAGGATTTTTTTGGGTAAAAAATGAGGATTTTTGGGGCAAAAAATGGGGATTTTTGGGGCAGAAAATGAGGATTTTGGGGGTTAAAAATCGCGATTTTTGGAGCCCGAAAAAGGAGAATTTGGGGGCAAAAAAGGAGGATTTTGGGGGTAGAAAAATGGGGATTTTGGGGGTAGAAAAATGGGGATTTTTGGGGCAGAAAATGGGGATTTTTGGGGCAGAAAATGGGGATTTTTGGGGCAAAAAAATGGGGATTTTTGGGGTAAAAAAATGAGGATTTTTGGGGCAGAAAATGAAGATTTTTGGGAGTTAAAAATCGCGATTTTGGGGGCAGAAAATCGAGGGGTTTTGAGACGAAAAATGAGGATTTTTGGGACGGAAAAATGAGGATTTTTTGGGGAAAAAATGAGGATTTTTGGGGCGGAAAAATGAAGATTTTTGGGGCAAAAAAATGAAGATTTTTGTGGAAGAAAATGAAGATTTTTGTGGCAAAAAAATGGGGATTTTGGGGGCAGAAAATGAGGATTTTTGGGGTAGAAAATGAGGATTTTTGGGGTTAAAAAGTCGCGATTTTTGGAGCAAAAAATGGGGATTTTTGGGGCGGAAATTGGGGATTTTGGGGGTTAAAAATCGCGATTTTGGGGCCAGAAAATGGAGGGGTTTTGAGACGAAAAATGAGGATTTTTGGGGGCAGAAAATGAGGATTTTTTGGGGAAAAAATGAAGATTTTTGGGGCAAAAAAATGGGGATTTTTGGGGCAGAAAAATGAAGATTTTTGTGGAAGAAAATGAAGATTTTTGGGGCAAAAAAATGGGGGTTTTTGGGGCAGAAAAAGAGGATTTTTTGGGAGGAAAATGAAGATTTTTGGGGCAGAAAAATGGGGATTTTTGGGGCAGAAAAAGGGGCTTTTAGGGGCAGAAAAAGAGGATTTTTGAGGCAAAAAAATGGGGATTTTTGGGGCGGAAAATGAAGATTTTTGGGAGTTAAAAATCGCGATTTTTGGGGTCGAAAATTGAGGGGTTTTGAGACGAAAAATGAGGATTTTGGGGCAGAAAAATGAGGATTTTTTCGGCAGAAAATGAAGATTTTTGAGGAAAAAAAATGGGGATTTTTGGGGCAGAAATTGAGGATTTTTGGGGTTAAAAATCGCAATTTTGGGGGCAGAAAATTGAGGAGTTTTGAGACGAAAAATGAGGATTTTGGGGGCAGAAAAATGAGGATTTTTTGGTGGAAAATGAAGATTTTTGGGGCTGAAAATGAAGATTTTTGGAGTCCGAAAAGTGACGATTTTTTGGGGTAAAAAGTCGCGATTTTTTAAGGCCGAAAATGCAAATTTTGGGGGCTAAAAAAAAAAACCCGGTTTTGGGGTAAAAAAAGCGATTTTTAGGCAAATTTTGAGGGGGAAAAAACCGCGATTTTGGGGCCGAAAAAAAGGGGTTTAAGTCAAATTTTTAATGAGGATTTTTACACCGAAAAAACCTCCAAAATTCGGGGGTTTGGGGTGAAAAAAAATGAAGATTTTTGAGGCAGGAAAAAGGAGATTTTTGGGGTTAAAAATCGTGATTTTTAGAGCCTGAAAAAGGAGGATTTTGGGGCAGAAAATGAAGATTTTTGGGGCAAAAAAATAAGGATTTTTGGGGCAAAAAAATGGGGATTTTTGGGGCAGAAAATGAGGATTTTGGGGGTTAAAAATCGCGATTTTTGGAGCCCGAAAAAGGAGAATTTTGGGGCGGAAAATGAAGATTTTTGGGGACGAAAATTGAGGATTTTTGGGGTTAAAAAAATCGCGATTTTTGGAGCAAAAAAAATGAGGGTTTTTTTTGGTTAAAAAGTCGCGATTTTGGGGCAGAAAAAGGAGATTTTTGGGACGGAAAAATGAGGATTTTTAGGGCAGAAAAATGAAGATTTTTTGGGCTGAAAATAGGATTTTTTGGGTTAAAAAGTGGCAATTTTTGGAGCCCGAAAATAGAGAATTTTGGGGCAGAAAATTGAAGATTTTTTTGGGGCGGGAAATGGGGATTTTTAGGGGGAAATTCGGGGGTTTTGAGGTGAAAAATCTGAATTTTGGGGGTAAAACCCACAAATTTTGAGACGAAACGAGTCAATTTTGGGGGGAAATGGTGGATTTTCGGGCAAAATTCTGTGTTTTTATAGGAAAAAAAATCCACATTTTTAGGGGAAAATTCACATTTTTAGGGAAAAATCCGCGTTTTAAGGGAAAAAGACGCATTTTCGAGGCAAAAATAAATCCACTTTTTAATGACAGCGACACATTTTAAGGCAAAATCAGGCATTTTACAGCAAAAAAATCCACATTTTAAGGCAAAAATCCACATTTTAAGGCAAAAATCACACATTTGACAGCAAAAAACACACATTTTAAGGCATAAAATTCCACTTTTTAAGGCAAATTCACACATTTTTACAGCAAAAATGACACAATTTTAGGCAAAAAAATGCACGTTTTAGAGCGAAATGACACTTTTTTAAGGCAAAAATCGACATTTTAAGGCAAAAATCGGCATTTTTAGGCAAAAATCGGCATTTTTAGGCACAAATACAATTTTTTAAGGCGAAAAAGTCACATTTTAGGGAGGAAAAACCCGGTTTTTTTACCATTTCTTTGGGTTTTTAATCCCAAAAATCCCCCTTTTTAACCCAAAATCCCCCTTTTTATCCCCCCATTCCCCCCTTTTTTTTGTCCCCCAAAATCCCTTTTTTTAACCCCAAAAATCTTCATTTTCTTTTCTCCCAAAAATCTTCATTTTCGGGCTCCAAAAAATCGCGATTTTTTAACCAAAAAATCCTCATTTTCTACCCCAAAAATCCTCATTTTTCCAGCCCAAAAATCCTCATTTTCCACCCCAAAAATCTTCATTTTCGGGCTCCAAAACCCGCGACTTTTTAACCCTCAAAATCCTCATTTTCCGCCCCAAAAATCTCCTTTTTCTGCTCCAAAAATCTCGACTTTTTAACCCCAAAAAATCCTCATTTTCTGCCCCAAAAATCTTCATTTTCGGGCTCCCAAATCTTCATTTTTTTCTCCCAAAAATCCTCATTTTCAGGTTCCAAAAATCGCAATTTTTTTCTCCCAAAAATCCTCATTTTCAGGCTCCAAAAATCTTCATTTTCGCCCCCAAAAATCCTCATTTTTCCAGCCGAAAAAATCCTCATTTTCTGCCCCAAAATTCTCCTTTTTCGGGCTCCAAAATCCTCATTTTCTGCCCCAAGAATCTCATTTTTCGGGCTCCAAAAATCACCACTTTTTAACCAAAAAAATCCTCATTTTCCACCCCAAAAATCTCCTTTTTCGGGCTCCAAAAATCGCCACTTTCTAACCCCAAAAATCCTCATTTTCTGCCCCAAAAATCCTCAATTTTCCGCCTCCAAAATCCTCATTTTCCGCCCCAAAACCCCTCATTTCCCACCTTCAAAAATCCCCTTTTTTTACCCCAAAAATCCCCATTTCTACCCCAAAAAAACCCCCATTTTTCTGCCCCAAAATCCCTCATTTTTCACCCCCGATTTTGGTTCAAAAACCCCCATTTTTGGTTCAAAAAA
>NW_021938154.1:0-3491 GCF_001715985.3 Manacus vitellinus
TCCCCCTGTCCCTGTCCCTGCCCTGTCCCCTCCCCATGTACTTTCCCAGCTCCCCCATCCCCACAGGTGTCCCAGCCCTGTCCCACCCCAGTCCCTGTCCCCAACCCACGGACGATGTTGGGGGTTGTCCCGATTTTCTTGTCCAGCTCCCCCATCCCCACAGGTGTCCCAGTCCCAGTCCCTGTCCCTGTCCCCTCCCCACATACGATATTTGGTGTGGTCCCGATTTTCTTGCCCAGCTCCCCCTGTCCCAGCCCCACCCCTGTCCCTGTCCCCTCCCCACCTCCTTGCCCAGCTCCCCCATCCCCACAGGTGTCCCAGCCCTGTCCCACCCCAGTCCCTGTCCCCGACCCACGGACGGTGTCCGGGGTTGTCCCAATTTTCTTGCCCAGCTCCCCCATCCCCACAGGTGTCCCAGTCCCAGTCCCTGTCCCTGTCCCCTACCCACAGACGATATCCGGGCTTGTCCCCAGTTTCTTGGCCAGCTCCTCCTGTCCCTGTCCCTGCCCTGTCCCTGTCCCCTCCCCATGGACGATGTCCAGGGTTGTCCCGATTTTCTTGGCCAGCTCCACCATCCCACACCAGTCCCTGTCCCACCCTTGTCCCTGTCTCTGTCCCTGTCCCATCCCCACATACGATGTCCAGGGTGGTCCCAATTTTCTTGCCCAGCTCCCCCTGTCCCAGCCCCACCCCTGTCCCTGTCCCCTCCCCACGTCCTTACCCAGCTCCCCCATCCCCACAGGTGTCCCAACCCTGTCCCACCCCAGTCCCTGTCCCCGACCCACGGACGATGTTGGGGGTTGTCCCGATTTTCTTGGTCAGCTCCCCCTGTCCCAGCCCTGTCCCTGTCCCTGTCCCCTCCCCACGGACGATATCCGGGGTGGTCCCGATTTTCTTGCCCAGCTCCCCCCTCCCCACAGGTGTCCCAGCCCTGTCCCTGTCCCCTCCCCACATCCAATGTCGGGGGTTGTCCCGAGTTTCTTGGCCAGCTCGCCCATCCCACACCAGTCCCTGTCCCACCCCTGTCCCTGTCTCTGCCCTGTCCCCTCCCCACATATGATATCTGCTGTTGTCCCGATTTTCTGGGCCAGCTCCCCCTGTCCCACCCCTGTCCCTGTCCCCTCCCCACATACGATATCTGGTTTTGTCCCAATTTTCTTGGCCTGCTCCCCCTGTCCCAGCCCCACCCCTGTGTCCCTGTCCCCTCCCCACGTACTCGGCCAGTTCCCCCATCCCCACAGGTGTCCCAGCCCTGCCCCACCCCAGTCCCTGTCCCGTACCCACATACGATGTCCGGGGTTGTCCTGATTTTCTTGCCCTGCTCTCCCATCCCCACAGGTGTCCCAGTCCCTGTCCCTGTCCCTTCCCCACAGACGATATCTGGGGTTGTCCCGAGTTTCTTGCCCAGCTCTCCTGTTGCCCGTAAACAAAGACACAAACCAACAGAGTGCCGGTTTATGGGTGCTTTATTCGGGGCCCCGGGAACCTGCGGGCTAACGCCCCAAGTCAGGATTCCAACGACCCTCGTTCTCAGTTCAGCTTTTATACACAAACAAGTTTACATGTATTCTCACGGCTAAAACAATTACAGTTTCTATAGCAAACCAGGTGCAGTAGTTTATAACAATTAACAATCATCTACTCTAATCATAAATCTGCTTAAGTTGTCTTACCCCCCCCTAGAAACTGTTTAACAGACCCTTACCACATCTAAGGTACAAATCGTTACGTACATGCTTGACTAAATCTTTTGATTATTGTTTCTACTTCTTCAGTACATTCTATTCCCACGAACAAGGCTGCTGCTTAACTCACTACTGTAAAGTGTTGCTTTCTAGGCCTACCCTCTTACTTAAGCCTTAGCCATTCTACTACTAAATTTAAACTGCTTTGCAACAGTCCCCCCTTTTGAGCATTCTTCAGGCTTTGCTTGCAAGGATGCTCAAATACAGCAATCTTCAGGTTGCAGTTTCTTGATGGATAGGAGGTGATCCATTTTGCGGTGAGATTACTTCTTTTCTTGTTATAGCTTTCATGATGCGTCTCGTATGTTGACCTTCTTTTACAATCATTCCTAAAAGACACTTGTAAACAGTTATGGCTATGACAACAATTATTACAATCAATATTCCGTACTGGATAACAGAAGATATCCATCCTGACACATGGAGACCTAGGGAGCTGAATAATTGTCCTATCCAATTGTGTTCCGCTTCTTTCTGCAGTTTATGAACATTCTCGTCAATTTGTTCTAATTGATTAATATCTTTCTCTACTTCTTGAGTGACATTTGGGATGTGTACACAACAATGCTCATCCTTTGCATGCAGGTAACCGCAAACTCCATGTTCTTTGAGTAATATCAGGTCTAATGCCATGAGGTTTTGTATGGTCATTCTAGAGGTGGCTTGTAATTGTAAATTTAGATCTTTAAATCCTTTCTTAGTGACTGCTGCTAACCTTTCGGTCTGGCTCATCAATTTGAACAATATTTCTCTATTTCGATATGTTGAAATTGGGGCAAACAAAGATTCTAGTGCCCATCCGAATTTAACTCCTGCTGATGGCTCATGCCAATCTGTTAGTTCCAGGTCATTAATGTCATTACTGACTTCTCTTTTCTCCCGTGGTCGCATCTCTGCTGGTGTTAACTTCTCTTTTCTCCAGAGTGGACAAAGAGTAGGTATCCCTAGTGTGACAGGTACAACCGGACCGTCTAGTGGCATGTGGGTGGTCCATTGACCATGTCCCATGACCCATACTAGGTTTCCGGGACTTCTAACTGTAGTAGTGTGACAATCAATGTTTTTCACATGTCCTTTAATAGTATGGTTATATCCTCGACACTCACATCCTAACTGCAGGAGGGCCCTGACTGGTATTAATCCTATTTCATCGTCTGGAGTGTCACATGTATATATTCGGGTACAATTCCAATCCTCTTTTGTATGTGTTTCTGTCCTCCAATTATGATTCCCTCTATTTCCTGTAGAATAAGTTTGATTCTTTTTCCCCTTCCAGTGAATGCACCACTGTACTTTTCCAATATAACTATAAGTCTCTAATAGACTGGGTCCCCAAATTGTTTGCCACTCTTCCATGGTTGTAGAGCTAGTAATATATTGACATACTTGTTCTTGTTTTTCTCGCTTTATTTGAGCCGGAACTTTAGAACATGGGTATTTTCCTGTATCTGTAACTAAACAAGATCCTTTTAGTTTGTCAATGTTTTCTTTTGTTACCCATGTTCCAACTACTACCCATCGGAAATATCCAGACATCTGTTCACATTGTTTTTTGGTCATTTTATCTCTTAATAAACATACATCTGTCATTTCATTCCATGTTTTGGTTACAAACCTGCAATTCCATGTAGTATTCTTAAACATTTTAGGAATTTCTGGCACTGGAATTATTCCCCATGGGATTGGGTCTCCTGCAGCGTGAGGCATAGGGAGACACGCAGTGATTTTTGTGACATTCTGTACTTT
>NW_021938155.1:0-90700 GCF_001715985.3 Manacus vitellinus
GGGAATGGGGACACCTGGAATGGGAATGGGAACATTGGGAATGGGAATGGGAACATTGGGAGCAGGTTGGGGACACCAGGAATGGGAATGGGATCACCTGGGATTGGAATGGGGACACCTGGAATGGGAATGGGAACATTGGGAGCAGACAGAGCACACCAGGAATTGGCAGGGGGACACCTGGAATGAGAATGGGAACACCAAGAACTGGGAATGGGGAAAACAGAAGTGGGATGGGAACACCAGGAATGGGAGGAGGGACAATAGGAATGGCAATGGAGACACCTGGAATATGAATGGGAACCCCAAGAACTGGGAATGGGGAAAACAGAAGTGGGATGGGAACACCAAATGGAATGGGGAATGGGAATAGGAACACCTGGAATAGGAATGGGGGCAGCAGGAATGGGAATGGAAACACCTGGAATGGGAATGGGAACACCTGGAATGGAAATGGGAACACCAGGAATGGAAATGGGACACCTGGAATGGAAATGGGGACACCTGGAATTGGAATGGAGACACCTGGAATGGGAACACCTGGAATGGGAATGGGAACACCTGGAATGGGAATGGGAACACCTGGAATGGAAATGGGGACACCAGGAATGGGAATGGAAACACCTGGAATGGAAATGGGAACACCTGGAATGGAAATGGGGACACCAGGAATGGGAATGGAAACACCTGGAATGGAAATGGGGACACCTGGAATGGGAATGGAAACACCTGGAATGGGAATGGGGACACCAGGAATGGAAATGGGGACACCAGGAATGGGAATGGGGACACCTGGAATGGGAATGGGAACATTGGGAATGGGAATGGGAACATCGGGAGCAGGTTGGGGACACCAGGAATGGGAATGGGATCACCTGGGATTGGAATGGGAACACCTGGAATGGGAATGGGAACATTGGGAGCAGACTGAGCACACCAGGAATTGGCAGGGGGACACCTGGAATGAGAATGGGAACACCTGGAATGGGAATAGGGAAAACAGAGGTGGGATGGGAACACCTGGAATGGGAATGGGGACAATAGGAATGGGAATGGAGACACCTGCAATATGAATGGGAACACCAAGAACTGGGAATGGGGAAAACAGGAGTGGGATGGGAACACCAGGAATGGGAGGAGCGACAATAGGAATGGGAATGGGGACACCTAGAATGGGATGGAACACCTGGAAAGGGAATTGGAACACATGGAATGGGAATGGGAACACATGGAATGGGAATGGGAACTCCTGGAATGGGAATGGGGACACCTGGAATGGGATGGGAACAACTAGAATGGGATGGGAACACCTGGAACAGGAATGCAAACCCGTGGAATGGGAATGGGAACAGCCGGGCCCGGGCTGTGTCCCTGGGGAAACAGGAGGCCAGGCCCAAAAGAGTTAACTCAGAAATTGGGGCCTGCTAACAAGCTACCAACATCCAAGACCATCTGTGCTCGTTCTGTTCTACTGACTGGAGCAAAGCTTCAGAGAATAGTACAGGAACATGTCCTAGGCCTCGAGGGGATAAATTAGAGAGACAGCAGGATCAGGGAGACATTGGAATAGGAGGAATAGGCCGGGAGCCAGGGCTTTTTCCAAGCCTCAGTGAGCGGGTCAAGAAGAATGGAAGAGAAGGAAGGTCAAGCTGAGGAAGATGAGTTGAAGCCCCCAGAGCCATGGAGGAAGAGTGGAAGTACCCTCAGGATTGAGGGCCAAGAGAAACACCGCCCCAAGCCCCGCCTGAGCTCCACCTCTACTCCGCCTGTTATTAATATGCATCGATAGATGTTGTAATCACTTGAATATGCATTTAATCCCAGCTGAAGATTGGATAAAAATGCTGATTTTGTGTGAAGCCTTGGAGCAAGTTTGTCCAGCGCCAGCTGGCTTGCTCCCAACGTTGAATAAACAAATACCTTGCTGCTTAAAGATAAAAAAGTCTCTGAGCAGTTTCTTGGACCGATTTTTCGCATTCAGCGCCCAGTCAGTCCCAGGATGATCCCAGTCACTCCTGGTCTCTCCCAGTTGCTCCCAGTTTCCTCCATGTGGTCCCACTCATTCCCAGTTGCCCCCAGAAGCTTCCAGCATGATCCCAGTTGCTCACAACCACTTCCAGTCATCCCCAGTGCACTCCCAGTTGCTTCCAGTATGATCCCAATCGCCTCCTGCATGATCCCACTCACTCCTGCTATGATCCCAGGATGACCCCAGTCACCCTCAGTGTGGTCTCAGTTGCTCCCAGCATGGGCCAAGCTTCTCCCACCATGATCCCAGGATGATCCCAGTTGTCCCCATCATGGTCCCTGTTGCTCCCAGTTGCCCCTAGCACAGATCCACTCACTCCAAGTATGATCCCAGTCCTCCCTCCTGACAGTCCCAGTCAATCCCAGTTGCTTCTATTGTAGATCCAGTCACTGAATTCCTTCCAGTTGCCCCCAGCCTGGTCCTAATTCCCCTTCACGTAGTCCCAGTCACTCCCAGTATGGTCCCAGTCACCCCCACCGTGGTTGCAGACACTCCCAGTATATCCCAGTAGAACCCTCAGCATGCTCCTAGTCCTTCCCAGTCACTCCCAGATGCCCCAGTAACATTCCAGTTTCCACCAGTATGATCCCAGTGACTCCAAGGCACTCCCACTATATCCTATGTGGCCTCCAGTTGCTCCCAGTAGCCCTCGGTGTGGTCCCAGTTGCTCCTAGTATGATCCCTGTTGCCCCAGTTCTGGTCCTGGAGGGTCCCAGTGTGCTCAGATCCTGCTCCCGGGGGTCCTGCTGGGTCCCAGTCCTGGTCCCGGTGTATCCTGGTGGCCCAGTCCATCCCAGTCCATCCCAGTCTGTCCCAGTCCATCCCAGTCCATCCTAGTCCATCCCAGTCCATCCCACCTGTCCCAGTCCATCCCAGTCTGTCCCAGTCCATCCCAGTCCCTTCCCAGCCGTTTCCCAGGTCCTGCCCTTCCCAGCCCCCCAAGATACTGACGGGGTCGGGGCTCCGTCTTTGGCTTCGTCTCCCTGGGCCTGCCTGGAATGAAGGGGCCGCTGGGACACTGCGGGACCTCCTGAGACCAAAGGAACCCCGGGAGAATTTGGATACTCCTGGAATCAAGGCACAATTGGGACACTGCAGGGCCCTATGGAAAAAAAGGAACCTTGTGACACTGCGGAATTCCTGGAATCCAGGGGCCTTTGGGACATGGGGGCCTCATGGAACCAAAGGAACCCTGAGGTGTTTCCAGAAGGTCATGGAATCAAGGGGCCACTGGGACACTGCAGGGCCTCTGGGAATTAAAGGAACACTGGGACACTGGGGCAGGACATCCCCCTGCAATGGCACCAAGACAATGCCCCATTTGCAAAGGGGTCAGTGCTGAGCTGAGAGGGGGCCAGGCCAAGGCAGGAGATGTTGGACCCCAGACTGGTTTCACCCCAAATGAAGCCCCTGATGGTGAGGGAAGCCCTGGAGTCCAAGGCCTGTCAGTCCCTGGGTTTCTACCAGAAAGGGCCAGTCCCCTTTCCCAGGGGCAGGTTCTTCCAACAGAACCCTTCTTGGGGGTGTGTGTGGAGATTCCTGCCTTGGCTGGGGACCCCCCAAGGTCACTGCTGGAGGTTGAGAGCAGAGATCTCCCCACGAGCGCTGCTCTGGGGGAGTGTCTGAGACTGGAACAGTTAATGATTTATGCATCCTAAGAGACTTCTGCAGGCTTTTGACTTTCTGATGGGCAGCTGGGTCCATCTCCCCTCCTCCAGTGCAGAAGATGTCAAGCCCTCAAAAGGCGGGAAGAGCCGAGTTTACCACGCCCTCCACATGAACTCCGCGCCAAAAAGGGGGACACCCCCCTATGAAAACAACTCCCCGTCTTGGGGAGGTGCAAAGGATATGGATATTGACTGGTGACTTTGGGGGTTTGGGGGGGATTTTTCCTTCTTCTCCCCCCACCGCCTGCGGATCCAGACCATTGCTTTTTACATGGCTGGATCCAGTGGGCGGTGACTATTTACGTTTTTACCACTCTCATCTTTTCTTCTTTCTTGCTCTCCCTTACTCTTACCCTGTCTTTCTCTCCCCTATGCATTTTTCTCCTCCCCCGAAAGGTTGGCCTTGTTATATGACAGCCCCCAAAATGCTGGCACACCTGTTGATACAAAATGGTTCAAATAAACCTTGTCAATATGTTTTCAGACACCGATTATTCAGTGTCGTTTCACTTTAATCCAGCCCAAGGGAATTATGGATAAAACCTGAGTTACCCCCCCGCCTTTTTCCTGGGGGGGGTTGTAACAGTCACTGCTGTCCCTGTGACGTCACCGCTGTCCCTGTGATGTCATCGCTGTCTCTGTGATGTCACCACTGTCTCTGTAATGTCACCGATGTCCCTGTGATGTCATTGATGTCCCTGTGACATCCCCAGTGTCCCTGTGATGTCACTACTGTCTCTGTGATGTCACTGCTGTCTCTGTGATGTCATGACTGTCTCTGTGATGTCACCAATGTCCCTGTGATGTCACTGCTGTGACTGTGATGTCACCGATGTGTCTGTGATGTCATCGCTCTCTCTGTGATGTCATTGCTGTCCCTGTGATGTCATTGTTGTCCCTGTGACATCACTGCTGTCCTTGTGATGTCACCGGTGTCTATGTGATGTCATCAATGTCCCTGAGATGTCACCGCTGTCCTTGTGATTGTGATGTCACTGCTGTTCCTGTGATGTCACCGATGTGTCTGTGATGTCATCGCTCTCTCTGTGATGTCATTGCTGTCCCTGTGATGTCATTGTTGTCCCTGTGACATCACTGCTGTCCTTGTGATGTCACCGGTGTCTATGTGATGTCATCAATGTCCCTGAGATGTCACCGCTGTCCTTGTGATTGTGATGTCACTGCTGTCCCTGTGATGTCACTACTGTCTCTGTGATGTCACCAATGTCTTTGTGATGTCACTGTTGTGTCTGTGATGTCACTGCTTTCTCTGTGACGCCACTGCTGTCTCTGTGCCTGTGCCTGTGATGTCACCGATGTCTCTGTGATGTCACTGCTGTCCCTGTGATGTCACCAATTTCTCTTCAACCAGATTGCAACCACCACTCTCAACCAGACTGCAGATCACCACTCTCGACCCAACTGCAACCACCACTCTTGACCAGACTGCACCACCACTCTCACCAACAGGGTTTTTTTCCCCTCTCCCTTTACTTTGGGCTCAGGGGGCCCAACAAACACCACTCTGTTCATGCCCCGGGGTGCTGGGTTAGACATTTGGGTTTTGTGGGTTAAAACCAATTGTTTGTCTTTATAATCAGACTTATAGTATTATTTTATTAAATTGTTATTCTGACTTAAAATCTCTCTTTTGGGTTGAGTTCATTTCCCCTGCTGGTTTACTTTTAAACCAGCACAATCAGACTGCTCAAATTACCGTGATATTACTCTGCTCTCCATTGCTGGCAAAATCCTGGCAAGAATACTCTTGAACAGACTAATACCCACTACAGCAGAAGGAATTCTCCCTGAAAGCCAATGTGGTTTCAGAGCCAACAGGAGTCCCACAGACATGGGATTTGTTCTCAGACAACTGCAAGAGAAGTACAGGGAACAGAACAAAGGTCTCTATGGAACCTTTGTTGACCTCACCAAGGCTTTCAATACTGTGAGCAGGAAAGGTCTGTGGCAGATTTTGGAACGTTTAGGTTGTCCCCCCAAGTTCCTTAAAATGATCATCTCACTCCATGAGGATCAGCACGGCCAAGTCAGATATGGCAATGCACTTTCTGAGCCCTTTCTAATAACCAATGGTATGAAACAAGGCTGCGTTCTCGCACCAACCCTATTCACAATCTTTTCCAGCAGGATGCTCCAAAGGGCCACGGCAGACCTCGATGATCAGGACGGGATCTACATCCGATACCGTACTGATGGAAGCCCTTTCAACCTAAGGCAGCTGAAGGCCCACACCAAGACCTTAAACCATCTTGTCCAGGAGCTGCTTTATGCTGATGACGCCGCCCTCGTCGCTCACACAGAAGCAGCTCTGCAGCGTTTAACATCCTGCTTTGCTGAGGCTGCTGAGCTCTTTGGGCTGGAAGTCAGCTTAAAGAAAACAGAAGTTCTCCATCAACCTGCACCTCAGGAAGTCCCCCATCATCCCCATATCACCATTGGCCAATCAGAGTTCAAATCAGTCCAGCAGTTTAATTACCTTGGCAGCCTCATCTCCTCGGATGGTGAGATTGACGGGGAGATGGACAACAGGTTAGCAAAGGCATAGAGAGCTTTTGGAAAACTCCACAAAAGAGTTTGGCGAAATAAACACTTGAAGAAAAGCACAAAGATCAGTGTTTACAGAGCCATTGTGCTGTCTACTCTCTCATATGGGTCCGAATCCTGGGTCATCTACAGCCACCACCTGCGACTCCTGGAACGCTTCCATCAACGCTGCCTCCGTACAATCCTAAACATCCCCTGGTCAGATGATGGGACCAATCCATCTGTTCTAGAACAGGCAGCAGTCACAAGCATTGAGGCCATGTTGCTGAGAACACAGCTGTGCTGGGCAGGGCACGTCTCCAGGATGAAGGACCAACCACCCCCTCCCTAAGATCGTGCTCTGTGGTGAACTTGCCACCGGCTGCTGTAAGAGAGGAGCCCCGAAGAGGAGATACAAGGACTGCCTGAAACAACATCTCAGCCTTGGCCATATTGATCTCCATCACTGGTCTACTCTGGCCTCCAGTCGGGAGGTCTGGAGACACCCCATCTCTAATGCTGCTGCTGCCTTTGAGAACGCAGCAGGATCAGCATCGAGGAGAAAAGACAACGCAGAAAGAACCATGTCCTGTCCATCCCATCCAAGGAGTCTTTCTGCTCTGCCTTTTGCAACTGGACGTGTCTATCTCGTATTGGCCTCTTTAGCCACCAGTGTGCTTGTAACAAATGTGGACAGAGCCGTTCCCAGATCTTCCTCCGTGAAACCCAGCCATGATGAACACACATGCAGTGAATATGTATGAGCCAGTTGCATCCAAGGGAAGCTGTGAGGGGGAGCGGTGCCTGTGAGGCCAAGCTGTGCCCCGCGCGTCAGGTGCCCAAACAAACACCGGCTCAGCAGCACCTCTGGCTCTTGGGTTTAATATCGCCGCTTTTTCCCGGCATCAGACCCGGGCCCGGGGGGATCGGGGGTCGTTCCCAACCGGCTCCGCTCCGCCCTCGGGCCCCGCTGGGGCCGCCCCGCAGTTCCCACCCGGCTCCGCCGCACGGCCCGGGCCCCGCGTGTCCCGCTGCCGCCTGCCCGGCCCCGCCGAGCCCAGAAACGCCGCCAAATCGCTCAGGGGGACCAAAAAACCCTTCCCGTGGGCAGCCAGGGGCGCGGGGGGTCCCTGTGAAGGCCCTTGCCCTCAGTCACTGCTGGGCACCCGCCGCCCCCGCCCCGAGCCGGGGCCCTTCCCAGCGCTCCCAGTGTGCCCAGCCAGCCCCGAGCGCCCCAGGGAGGGCTTCAGCTGGGCACGGCACACCGGGGCTGCTGGGGGTCCCACCTCACTGCGGGGCCCTTGGTTCTTCCCGGGCTGGGCAAACCCGGCGGGGGGAGGTTTGGGCCACAACTCTGTCCCCTCCTCCGCTCGGCCCACGGGATTCGGGGCCGTTTTCCCTTTTGGGGGCAAAGAAATCCGAGCTGTTGAGCACTGACAGGACGCAGCAGCCCTGCAGCCTGCGGAGCCCGGGCTGGCCTGTGCCTGGCAGAGGAACAAAGCAGCTCAGGGACAAATGACTCCGTGGTTAATTAGCCTAATAAATTGCTCCTAATTCGGGGGCAGGAGAAGTGAGGCCCCAGGGCTTCCTGCCCCCCACACGGCTGGGAAAGCCGGGGCAGGAGCTCCACAACGCTGTATTTGTGTCTATTTTCAGATAGACCTGGCATTTCATTGACTGATTCTCGACATTTTATGCCTGTTTAATGATATTTTATTGATTCTCTTCGACATGAGGATCAACATCTGGATCCTTATGGACATGGTGCTTTCCAAGGAGAGCAGGACACAGGCAGAGCCAGGAGAACCAGCCTGCAATCACACAGTGCCACCTGGCAGAGATGTTGTAGAGCAAAGACTCCCTTCAGGTTGGAAGGAAACTCTGCATTCAGTGAGCTGCCTGGAGAATGTGTGCCCATAGCTCTGTGGGAAGCTGAGAGCAGGGAATAACATTCCCAAGCAGCTGCATCTCTGCCCGGGAGGAAGGACTGTCTGCAGGTTCCGACACTTCTGAGTTTGACCCTTCAGACCACAGTGACCCTTTCAGAGAAAATGCTGAGGACAAGTGTATTTGAAGAGCTCAAGCTGACTGAGAAGGCCTGCAAAGCATCCTGGAGAGCTGATTTCCAAGATCTCCGTGGGCATTTGGCACCTTTATAAACTTCTCTTCTTCCCTCAGTGCCCAGGGAACACCAGACAAGGTCACACAAGGGTTTTATTTATTGGTTCATATAATTTTATTTATTAGCATCTAAAACTTCATTCATCTGTTTATATAATTTCATTTATTTGTATAAAATTCTAATTATTTGTTTATTAATTTTAAATATTTGTTTATGCAATTTTATTTATTTGTTCATATATCTTTATTTATTAGCATCTATAATTTCATTCAATTGTTTTAAACTTTCATTTATATTTAAATAATTTTTTTTCATATAATTTATACTTTTAAATGTTTATATAATTTTTACTTGTTTAATTTTAACCATTCGTTTCATTTTATTTATTTATTTGTAATTAGTTGTTTATATAATTTTAATTATCAGCATATAACATTTGATCTATTCATTCAGATAATTTGATCTATCAGCAGATATAATCTGATATTTTTGTTGATATAATTTTAATAATTTGTTTATATAATTTAATTTGTTTCCATAATTTGTTTTATTTGTTTCTATAATGTGATTTACACATTTATATAATTTTATTTAATTGCATTTAGAATTTTGTTTCTTTGAATATATAATTTGATGTATTTCTTTATATCATTTGATTTCTTTGCTTTCAATCCTTGCTCTTCCCTTTTCCCAGCCAGGGCCTCTCTGGTTCCTGGGCCGTGTCTGGGGGGTCATTAAAGCTGATTCCGGAGGGGATTGCCCGGTTTGCAGGGACAACCCCAAAGACCTTTCCCTTTCCCTTTCCCTTTCCCTTTCCCTTTCCCTTTCCCTTTCCCTTTCCCTTTCCCTTTCCCTTTCCCTTTCCCTTTCCCTTTCCCTTTCCCTTTTCCTTTCCCTTTCCCTTTCCCTTTCCCTTTCCCTTTCCCTTTCCCTTTCCCTTTCCCTTTCCCTTTCCCTTTCCCTTTCCCTTTCCCTTCCCAGCTGGACAAGGCTGGGAAGGGTCTGGAGGAGCCTCCCCCATGGCACAGTTGGTTTTCCAGCAGGGACGAAGGTCTGGGAGTTTTGGCAGAAGGAGCATCGGGATTTATTCCCAGAATAAGGAAATATTGACCAGAGGGAAGTCCAAGCCGATATTTACTCCGAGTTTCCCTAAATCCAAGTGTTTCCAGGGAGTGAAATGCCGAGTGCAGACCCACAGATTCCCAGGGCCGGGCATTCTCCAGACCTGGTGTCCCAGTTTAACCAGATTACAACTTAGAAATTCAGAGACTTCAGGTGGAAGTGTGGAAAAGGAAAAGAAGCAGCTTTTTTTTGAAAAAATCTGAATAAACAACAAACAGTGCAATCAAAAACTTTCAGAAGAAAACAAAACAAAGTCCCAAATCCCCAGATGGGGAGGAGAAGCCGGGGAGCACGTCAGCCTGGAGCACCCCCTCAGCCGGCACTGGGGTACGGCCCGGCCCCCCCAGCCCCGGGGGCACACTGGCAGGGGGGCCGGGGGGGAAAGGGGGCAACTGGGGGAAACTGGGAGGGAGTTTGAGGGGGAACGGGAAAGGCTCAGGGGGCGATGGAGAGGCTGAGAAGGAGGTTGGTGGGTGCTGGGAGGGCTGAGAGGGGCTTTGGGGAGTCCTGGGGGCAACTGGGAGGGAGTTTGGGGGAGCCTGGGTGGGAGGGGAGGAAGGCTGGGGGGGGTTGAGTTGACTGGAAGGGGTTCTGAAAAGTCATGAGGGGGCTGGGAAGGGGCTGGGAGGGGATCAGGGGGGTCGTGGAGGTGATGGAAGGGGGGTTGGAGGGTCCTAAAGGGGCTGGGAGGGGCTTTGTGGGATCGCAGAGGGGCTGGGAAGGGACTGGCAGGAGGTTGGAGGGACCCCCGGGTGGGCTGGGGGAGAGCGGGCCGGGCTCTGTGGGGTGCCGGGGGGTGCGTGGGAGGAGGTTTTGGGGGTGCTGACCCCCCCGGCTCCCCCCAGAGATGCCACCGGACACCGTCCACAGCAAGATCCTGGTGGGGGTCGGGGGCTTCGTCTTGGGCTTGGTCTTCCTGGCGCTGGGGCTCGGCTTCCACCTGCGGGAGAAGGTAAAGGGGGGTCCCCCAAATGGGGGTCGTGGCCCCCCCCTTGCTCTCCCACAGCCTCTGGGCCCCCCCTGCCCGCTCTCACCCCCTTTTCTCTCCCCACAGAGCTCCTGAGCCGCCGGCGGCCGCAGCCCCTCCCCGTGGCCTCGGGCCCAGCCGGGACCCCCCAGTCCAGCCCCACCTGCACTTTGGGGGGGTCGTGTGTCCCCCCCGGCCCTGCTTTTGTTCACACCCCAGCCGGCTGCTCCCAGTGTTCCCAGTAAAGATTCCCAGTTCTCTGCAGTCCTGGTTATTTGAGGCATTGAGGTGGCTCTGAAAATCCCAGGAACAGGGGATTTGGGCACTCCAAGCTCCTCAAATCTTGGAAAAGACGAGTTTGGGCACCATCAGTGTCTGAAAAACAAGGGAACTGGGGGGTTGGGAACATTAGGACCTCAAAAATCTTGGTAACACAAGGGTATGGGCTCTCCTAGACCCTAAAAATCCAAGGGGCAGGGGTTTTGGGCACTCCCAGAGCACAAAATATTGGAAAAGAAGGTTTGGACCCTCCCAGACTCCATCAAAATCCTGGGAACAGTGGGGTTTGGGCACTCTCAGACCCTCAAAATACTAGGAAAAGGGGGTTTGGACAAATGTCAGCCTCCTGAACCCCTATGAACAGGGGGGTTTGAGCTCTCCCAGATCCAAAAAAAATCCTGGAAAAGAGAAGTTTAGGTACTCCCAGGGCCCCAAAATTGTGAAAACAGAAGGGTTTGGGCACACCCAGATCCCAAAATTTTAGAATGGAGGGGTTAGGACACTCCCAGACCCTAAAACTCCTGAGAACAGGGGGTTCAAACACTCCCAGACTCCCAAAATCTCATGAACAGAGGGTTATTGGGCACACCCGGCATCCCAGACCCTCATTACCACCTATCCACGACACTCCAAACCCCATCCCCAGCAATCCGGGAACCCCCAAAACCCACCTTGAACCCCCCAAGGCCCGGGCAGGGTCAGCAGCAGCAGCCAATGGGAGCGAGTGCTGCTGGCGCGTCATCAGCTGCCGGGCAGACCCGACCGGAACGGAGCCCTCCCTGAGCTCAACCAATCAGAGAGCGCCCTCAACTCATTTTGGGGACCCGTGGGAGCTCCGGGAGCCCTGGCTGGGCATTTTTGGTGGGCCCTGAGCTCCCCCCTCCCCCGCAGCCCACGGACCCCCCGAACCCCCCAGCCCCGGGGCTGCCGCGGGGGCCCCCAACGGCCCTCAGCCAATCCCAAAGCGCCCACGCCGCCCGCGCCCAATCCCAGCGCGCCGCGCTGATGACTCATCAGTCGCCGGGAAGACGCCTCGAAAAAAGGGCCCCAACTGCGCCCTCAGCCAAGCCCAGCGCGCCCCAAATCCCCCAAACGGCGCCGCCCGGCTGGTTTTGGGCTGTCAGCAGCTGTCCGGCGCTGGGCATGGAGCGTGTGCGGGGAGCTGGGGCCGTGCTGGCGGTGCTGGTGGTGCTGGGAGCCCCCCCGGCTGCGGGCGAGGAGCTGTCGGGTGAGCGGGGGGGTGGGAAAGAGGGGAAGAAAAGAAGAAAAGAGGGGGTGGGAGCCCCAAAAATGTGAGGACGAGGGGGGTCGGAAGGCTCGGACTGAGTGGGAGGGGGGTGGGAGCCCTAAAGTAAGGTCAGGGGGTCTGGGGATTGTGGGGCAGGTGGGACAGGGGTGGGAGAGGGGGGCAAAAGGGTGTGGGAGAGCAGGCAGAGGGGTGCCCTGGGGGTCCCTGGGTGTCCCTTGAGCCCTGGAGCGGTTCCCTGGGGCTCTGGGGGGTCGAATCTGCAGTGGGAGGGTCCCCAACCCCCCTGTCCATCCCCGGGGGGCTGATGGGGGGGTTCCCCCTCAGCCAAGAGCCGGTGCTGGGGCGTCCGTGGGGCAGAGGGGAGTGGGAAAGGGGGGTTCGGGGTGGCCCCCTGACCTCCCACCCTGTGGTGGAGGGGATGATGGGGGGGACGGGGCACCCCCTGACCCGTGTCCTGCACACACAGGGGTGTTCCAGTTGTTCTCTCCGAGCGAGTGTCACTTCATCAACGGCACCGAGCGGGTGAGGCTCGTGGACAGGTACATCTACAACCGGGAGCAGCTCCTGCACTTCGACAGCGATGTGGGGGTCTATGTGGGGGACACCCCGTTTGGGGAGATCCAGGCCAGGTACTTCAACAGCAACCCAGAAATCATTGAGCGTAAACGGGCTGAGGTGGACACGTTCTGCCGGCACAACTACGAGGTGTACACTCCACCTGCTATGGAGAGGAGAGGTGAGCGTGGGGCACAGCGGGTCCCCTGGGCCCTCCCCCGGGAATGACTCTTGAGCCCCTCAAACCCTCACTGGGAATCACCCCAGACCCCACAGCCCTCCCTGTGCCCATCCCCTTGCCTTTTTCCCACTCCCAGTTCCTCCCAGTCCGTCCCAGTGTCTCCCAGTCCTTCCAATGCTCCCTAGTCACTCCTAGTCCATTCCAGTTTTTCTGAGTCCATCCCAGTCCATCCCAGTCTCTCCCAGTGCCCCCCCGGGTCTCCACCCCGCTGGGGCCACCGAGCTCCCGCCCCTCAGCCAATCCCAGCGCGACTCTCTGATGACGCTCCAGTTGCCAGGCAGACCCAAACCAAAGACTTCCCTCACCACCACTCAGCCTCCCAGTCCCGAGCGCTTCCTTCCCAGTCCACACCAGTCACTCCCAGTCCACACCAGTCACTCCCAGTCCCTCTCACCCAACTCCCAGTCCCTCTCAGTCCATTCCCAGTCGTTCTCACTTCACTCCCACATCTCCCAACTCTCTCCCCAGTGCCCCCCCAGCCCAGCCCCTTCTACCCCACTCTCTTCCCAGTCCCTCCCACTGCCATCCAAGGCCTCTGCCTTCCCTCCCAGTGCCCCCCAGCTCAGCCCAGTGTCTCCCCCGTCCCTCCCAGTACCCCCGAGTGTGTCCATCTCACTGGTGCCGTCGAGCTCCCAGCCCGGCCCCGGCCGCCTGCTCTGCTCCGTGATGGATTTCTACCCTGTGCCGGTGCAGGTGAGGTGGTTCCAGGATGGGCAGGAGCTGCCGGAGCACGTGGTGGCCACCGACGTGGTCCCCAACGGGGACTGGACCTACCAGGTGTTGGTGCTGCTGGAAATCCCCCCCCGGCGCGGGGTCACCTACAGCTGCCAGGTGGAGCACGTCAGCCTGGAGCACCCCCTCAGCCGGCACTGGGGTACGGCCCGGCCCCCCCAGCCCCGGGGGCAACTGGGGGCGACTGGGAGGGAGTTTGGGGGGTGCTGGGGGTGATGGGAGGGAGGTTGGAGGGTCCTAAAGGGGCCAGGAGGGGCTGGGTGGGATCCCTGCAGGGGCTGGGAAGGGACTGGCAGGAGGTTTCAGGGACCCCTGGGTGGGCTGGGGGAGAGTGGGCCGGGCTCTGTGGGGTGCCTGGGGGTGTGTGGGAGGAGGTTTTGGGGGTGCTGACCCCCCCGGCTCCCCCCAGAGATGCCACCGGACACCGTCCGCAGCAAGATCCTGGTGGGGGTCGGGGGCTTCGTCTTGGGCTTGGTCTTCCTGGCGCTGGGGCTCGGCTTCTACCTGCGGGAGAAGGTAAAGGGGGGTCCCCAAATGGGGGTCGTGTCCCCCCCTTGCTCTCCCACAGCCTTTGGGCCCCCCCTGTCCCCCCAGCCCCTTTGCTCTCACCCCCTTTTCTCTCCCCACAGAGCTCCTGAGCCGCCAGCGGCCGCAGCCCCTCCCCGTGGCCTCGGGCCCAGCCGGGACCCCCCAAACCCTGCGCTGATTTTGGGGGCGTCACCTTCCCCCCTTCCCTGCATTTCTTCCCACACTAACCAGCTGTTCCCAGTGTTCCCAGTAAAGCTTCTCAGTGCTCTGCAGTCCTGGTTGCTGGGGAGAAGTGGGGGCTGCAAAAATCCAGGGAATATGGGGTTTTGGGCACTCCCAGACCAACAGAATCTTGGGAAGAGGTGCTTTGGGCACTCCCAGTCCCAAAACATCCCAGGATCAGGTGGGTTGGGGCACTCCCAGACCCCAAAGTACTGGAACATAGGGGCTTTGACACTCAGACTCCAGAAATCCAGGGGAAAGGGGGGTCTGCACAAATGTCATCCTCTCAAAACCCCATGAACAGGGGGGTTTGGGTTTTCCCAGCTGCTCCAAAAAATCCTGGAAAAGTGAGGTTTAGGTACTTCCATACCATGGAAACTGCAAGAATGGGGGACTTTGGGGACTCCCAGAACTAGAAAATGATGATGAAAGGTGGTTTGGGCACATCCAGAGCCCTCTGTGCTTCTGAGAGCACAGAGGTTTAGGCAGATCCCCAAAAACCCAATGGGGTTTGGGGACTCCCAGACTCTCAAATCTTAGAAAAGAGGGGTTTAGGCACTATCAGTGTCTGAAAAACACAGGAACAGGGGCGTTGTAACATTCAGATCTCAAAATTCTTTGAAACATGGGGGTATGGGCTCTCTTAGACCCTAAAAACCCCAGGGACAAGGGGGTTGGGGCACTCCCAGAGCTCTAAATACTGGAAAAGAGGAGACTGGACACTCCTAGATCCTAAAACTCCTTGGAACAGGGGGGTTTGGGCACTCCCAGACCCATAAAATCCTGGAGAAAGGTGGTTTGGACACACCTAGACTCTGAAAATCCTCGGAACACGGGGGTTTGGGCAATGTTAGCCTATCAATAAACCAGGAACAGGGGCGTTGGGGTTGTCCCAGAACCACAAAATCCTGGAAAAGAGGGTGTTGTTTACTCCCAGACCCCTAAATTTGTGCGAACGGGGGGAGTTGGGCACTCCCAGTTCCTCAAATCTTATAAAAGAGCAGTTTGGGCAACATCAGCATCTAAAAAACACGGGAACAGGGGGTTGGGGGCAATCAGACCCCAAAAATCTTGAGAACACGGGATTATTGGCTCTTCTAGACCTAAAAAATCCGAGGCACACGGGGGTTCGATCAACCCCAGACTCCAAATTATCGGAAAAGAGGGGTTTGGACACGCCCCTAACGGCCCTCAGCCAATCCCTAAGCGCCCACGCCGCCCCCGTCCAATCCCAGCGCGCCGCGCTGATGACTCATCAGTCGCCGGGAAGACCAGGCTCCAACACGGCCCCAAACCGTCGCCGGGCTTTGCCCACAGCCAATCAGAGCGCACCCAAAAACCCCCAAAAAGGACCCGCCCGACTGGTTTTGGGCTGTCAGCAGCTGTCCGGCGCTGGGCATGGAGCGTGTGCGGGGAGCTGGGGCCGTGCTGGCGGTGCTGGTGGTGCTGGGAGCCCCCCCGGCTGCGGGCGAGGAGCTGTCGGGTGAGCAGGGGGGGGGAAAGGGGGTCGGGTGGAAATGGGGGAAAGAGGGGAGAAAAGAGGGGGTGGGAGCCCCAAAGTGAGTGCGAGGGGGGTCGGAAGGCCCGGAGTGAGTGGGAGGGGGGTGGGAGCCCCAAAGTGAGGTTGGGGGGGTCTGGGGATTGTGGGGACGGTGGGAAAGGGGTGGGAGAGGAAGGAAAGGGGGTGTGGGAGAGCAGGCAGAGGGGTGCCCTGGGGGTCCCTGGGTGTCCCTTGAGCCCTGGATCAGTTCCCTGGGGCTCTGGGGTGGTGGGATCCGCATTGGGGGGGGCCCCAAACCCCCCTGTCCATCCCCGGGGGGCTGATGGGGGGTTCCCCCCCAGCCAAGAGCCGGTGCTGGGGCGTCCGTGGGGCAGAGGAGGGGTTGGAAAGGGGGGTCCGGGGTGGCCCCCTGAGCTCCCACCCTGCTGTGGGGGGCTGTGGGATGATGGGGGGGACGGGGCACCCCCTGACCCGTGTCCTGCACACACAGGGGTGTTCCAGAGGATCACAAAACGCGAGTGTCACTTTATCAACAGCACCGAGCGGGTGAGGCTCCTGGAGAGATACATCTACAACCGGGAGCAGCTCCTGCACTTCGACAGCGATGTGGGGGTCCATGTGGAGGACACCCCGCATGGGGAGAAGTTTGCCAGGAGCTTGAACAGCCAAAAGGAATATATGGAGTTCACACGGTCAGCTGTGGACTGGTACTGCCGGCACAACTACAGGGTCGTCACCCTGTTCACCGTGGAGAGGAGAGGTGAGCTGGGGCAGAGCGGGTCCCCTCGGCCCCTGCCCCGGGAATGACCCTGGAGCCCCTCAAACCCTCCCTCGGAATCACCCCAGACCCCTCAGCCCTCCCTGTGTCGGTCCCCTTGCCTTTTGTCCTCTCCCAGTCCATCCCAATCCATCCCAGTCCATCCCAGTCTCTCCCAGTGCCCCCCCGTCTCCACCCTGCTGCGGCCACCGAGCTCCCGCCCCTCAGCCAATCCCAGCGCGTCTCTCTGATGACGCTCCAGTTGCCAGGCAGACCCAAACCAAAGAGTTCCCTCCCCAGGACTCAGCCTCTCAGTCCCTCTCGCTTCCTTCCCAGTCCATACCAGCCATTCCCAGTCCCTCTCACTCCACTCTAAGACCCTCTCAGTCCATTCCCAGTCGTTTTCACTTCACTCCCACATCTCCCAACTCTCTCCCCAGTGTCCCCCCAGTCCAGCCCCTTCTACCCCACTCTCTTCCCAGTCCCTCCCACTGCCATCCCAGTCCCTCCCACTGCCATCCCAATCCCTCCCAATGTCCTCCAAGCCCTCTCCCCTCCCTCCCAGTGCCCCCCAGCTCAGCCCAGTGTCTCCCCCGTCCCTCCCAGTGCCCCCCAGTGTGTCCATCTCGCTGGTGCCGTCGAGCTCCCAGCCCGGCCCCGGCCGCCTGCTCTGCTCCGTGATGGATTTCTACCCTGCACCGGTGCAGGTGAGGTGGTTCCAGGATGGGCAGGAGCTGCCAGAGGACGTGTTTTCCACCGACGTGGTCCCCAACGGGGACTGGAGCTACCAGGTGCTGGTGCTGCTGGAAATCCCCCCCCGGCGCGGGGTCACCTACAGCTGCCAGGTGGAGCACGTCAGCCTGGAGCACCCCCTCAGCCGGCACTGGGGTACGGCCCGGCCCCCCCAGCCCCGGGGGCACACTGGCAGGGGGGCTGGGGGCTCAGGGGGACAATGGGGGCAATTGGGAGGGAGACTGGGGGGGAATAGGAAGGGCTCGAGGGTGGTGGAGAGGCTGAGAAGGAGGTTGGTGGGTGTTGGGAGGGCTTGAGAGGGGCTTTGGGGAATCCTGGGAGCAGCTGGGAGGGAGTTTGGGGGAGCCTGGGCGGGACAGGAGGGAGGCTGGGGGGGCTTGTCATGACTGGAAGGGGATCTGAGAAGTGGTGGGGGGTCTGGGAAGGGACTAGAAGGGGTTCTGGGGTGTCCTCGGCGTGATGGGAGGGGTTTGGAGGGTCCTAAAGGGGCTGGGAGGGGCTTTGTGGAATCCCCAAAGGGGCTGGGAAGGGACTGGCAGGAGGTCTCAGGGGGTGCTAGGTTGGCTGGAGAGACTAGGATGGGGTTTGTGGAGTCCTGGGTGGTGTCTGGGAGGTTTTAGGGGTGCTGACCCCCCCGGTTCCCCCCAGAGATGCCACCGGACACCGTCCGCAGCAAGATCCTGGTGGGGGTCGGGGGCTTCGTCTTTGGCTTGGTCTTCCTGGCGCTGGGGCTCGGCTTCTACCTGCGGGAGAAGGTAAAGGGGGGTCCTCGGGGGTCGTGTCCCCCTTTCCCAGAGCTTGTGTGCCCCCCCCTGCCCCCCACCCCGCTCTCACCCCCTTTTCTCTCCCCACAGAGCTCCTGAGCCGCCGGTGGCCACAGCCCCTCCCCGTGGCCTTGGGCCCAGCCGGGACCCCCCAGTCCAGCCCCACACTGAATTTGGGAGGTCGTGTGTCCCCCCTGTTGCTGCTGTATTTTGGTGCTGAAAAATTCTCCAGAGCAGTTAATTAGGGGTGAGATAAGAAAGGGTTTATTTGCCAAGGCTAAGATGTTACAAGACCCGCGCAGGCCGTGCCTGAGAGGTTACGTTTTATAACACCATCCATCCAATCCCAGATGTGTCCACCCTGTGGCCTTTACTCTGGTCCGCCCTGGGTCGGCCCCCTTCAAATGAGTCTGGGGTGTATTTCGGGACCCCCCATTCATCCCATCTTCACCATCTTCAGAGCACAAAGGGTACATAGTTACCTAATTCTTGACCGTATTCTGTGGTTTAGGCCTTGATGTGCTGTTCTGCCAACAATCTAGGCCTTGCCTTGACAAAAGACTAAACATTTCTATTGGATTTGGGGCTCTGAGTGATATAGGGAGGATAGAATGGGGGAAGAGGGTTAAGGAATGTATGAACAAGGGTGCTAGAGAGAGGGAAAGGAACAAGGGACAAAAAGGGGGAGGGGAGGTTGCTGCTTTTAAAATCTACTTCCACTACTTATAAAACTTACAAGTCTTACAAATATTAGAAAAATAAAAAAACATTAGGGGCTTAAGGCATCAGTCCCCCCTTAGAGACTGGACAAAACCCAAAGGTCTTGTCCAATCTCTACTACCTACACCTACAACAACTATAAAACGGTGCATGCAGTGAGCTATTACACTAACACTAAGTATATACAATACTAAAATAAACAGCTGTTTCATCCATGTCCAGTTCGGTAACCATGAGGTGAGTTTGTTGAAGACATCTCCTAAACCTAGGGAGACATCATCCAGAGATATCTGATGAAAAATTTTGGTTTGATTTTGAATTGCGGCCAAATCATTATTAATTCTACCAGTCTGGTCTATGTAAGAGCAGCAGCTGGTATTGATGACTTTACACACGCCTCCCTGTGAGGCTAGCAAAAAATTGAGGGCCATTCTATTTTGTATTACCACACGAGACAAGCTTTGGAACTGTTCTTTCAGGGTTTCAATTGCATCCAGAGTGTGATCTTGTATGTTTTCCATAACAGCCGAAATATTTACAATTGCCTTTTCCAATTCACTCACTCCTAGAGATGGGATTAAAGCTCTGACTATGCTGTGGAAAATTGTAGGGCTCTCAATGAGGGGATTGCTAGTTCTTTTCACTCTTTTTGGATAGGGTTTTTCCCATTCCTGCTCATCAATTGGGTCGAGAATTGTTATATTTGGAATCACTGCCCCCAGGGCACAGGCCCGATCCTTATCAAGGGGCAAAACTTTCCAGGCCTCCTTTTCACAAATCCAATACCATCCTGAACCCTGGGGAGGAATTAATCTCAAAGGGAACTGTGCCATCCCTACAACAATTTCTGGGTTTATCTCTTCTTTTGAATTGTTTTTATCACAGTAGGGGGGGAGAATGATTTTTCCTGTAGCGTTTATGATCATACAGGGAACAACATCCTGATTAGAAAGTACATTACTTAGGGCCACCGGGTAATAGGCCTCTGTAACTGGCTTCCAGGTCCCTGGGAAATTCATCATGGACTTACCGAAGTTTGTCTCATTTAGTAAAATTCCAATTAGGGGCCACTCACTATTCTCATCATCAATTGCTGGTACTTGAGTACAAATCCAGCATTCCGTTTTCCGGAGAATTTTAGATACGTTTTGGACTAGGGCCACATGCAATTTTTGGTCCCAAACTCGGTTCATGGTTACCGGTTGCACGAACAGAATGCCCAGAACAAGCAGTCTATTCCACATCCTCGTCGTCGGTGCCTGGTTCTGTCTGGTTGGTTGTTCCAGGAGCTGATGCTCTCTTGACTCTGGAATAGTGGAACCAGGGTTCTCTGCCAGCAACTTTGACGGCGGTGAGGGAAGTCAGCAGGACTTGGTAAGGTCCTCTCCACTTGGCTCTCAAGCGGCCACTGTTCCACCACTTGACGTAGACCCAGTCTCCTGGCTGGAATGGGTGAGCAGGGGTGTCCAGTCCTATGGGTCTGGATAGCTCGATGACCTTCTGCAGCTTCTGCAAAGTAGAGCCTAAAGCAATCAAATATTTTTGTAAATCAGCTCTCCCCCTTAAGTGTACATCCCCTGGTACGTGTGGTGCCTGACATGGTCTTCCATATAATATTTCATAGGGGTTATGTTATCCCTCCGCCTCGGCTGGATACGAATTCTCAGCAGAGCTAGTGGCAAAGCCTGAACCCAGGACATAGATGTTTCCTGACAAACTTTACTAATTTGCATTTTCAAGGTGCCATTCATTCGTTCAACTTTGCCACTGGCCTGAGGTCTGTAGGGGGTATGTAGGTCCCAGACAATTCCCAGGATGCGGCATACTTCTTTTACTACTGTCGCAATAAAATGTGTTCCTCTATCTGATGCCATTCCTAGAGGAACCCCAAACCTTGGAATTATGTGGTTTAGTAAAGCTTTTACCACTTCCCTTGCTGCATTAGTGCGACAGGGGTATGCTTCAGGCCATCCACTGAAAGTGTCAACCAGTACAAGGATGTATTTGTACCCCCCCATGGTGGTAACTCAGCAAAATCTATTTGCCAGTAATCTCCGGGTTGGTCTCCAGCTTTTGTTACCCCTAGTACCACTCTCTTTGATGTATCTGGATGGTTTCGTTTGCAGATTTCACACTTACCTACTGTAGACTGCACAGCTTCGGTCATATTTGTTCCTATTACTGATTTCTTTAGATGTTTCAGGAGGTTTTCCGTTCCCCAATGGGTAGCCTCATGTTCCTGTTGAGCTATTTCCCTAAGGAGCGGTGGTGGGACTACAACCTGTCCAGTAGGGGTAACACCCACCCCCCTTCTTTGATTTCAGCTTTCAGTGATCTAATTAGCTGATTGTCTCTCTCATCATACTTAGGGGTGTATTTTGTCAAATCAATTTCTTTTTGTGGCACTACTGCCAAGATGCCTTTTTCTGCAGCCCCTTTTGCTGCTCGATCAGCAAACTGATTTCCCAACTTGGGAATTGTTTTCCCCTTCTGGTGGGCCCTACAATGCATAATAGCTACCTCCTCTGGTTTCCAAATACTCTGCAGGAGTGCATGGATTTGGTCTGCATGCTTGACTCCACTGCCTTGGGCTGTCAGTAGTCTTCTCTCCTTCCAGATGGCTCCGTGGGCATGTACAACACTAAATGCATATTTTGAGTCAGTCCAGATATTTACCTTCTTTCCTTCACTCAGTTCCAAGGCTCTTGTCAGTGCGATTAATTCTGCCTTTTGGGATGACACATCTGCTGACAAGGCTTTTGCCTCGATCACTTCGTCTCTGGTTGTCACTGCATACCCTGTGAAGCGCTTACCATCCCGCATGAAGCTGCTTCCGTCCGTATACAGTTCCCAGTCTGCGTTTTCCAGGGGCTCATCCTTCAGGTCTGGTCTGCTGGAGTAAGTCTCCTCTATAGTCTGCAAACAGTCATGCTCGGGGACACTGTCAGTTAGTGTTGAAGACAGAAACATAGCTGGATTTACAATAGATGTTGTTTTTAGGGTAACATCGTCCTGTTCCAGCAACACAACCTGGTACTTAAGCATTCTGCTGGGGGACAGCCAGTGGCCTCCCTTTTGTTCAAGCACGGCTTGAACTGCATGGGGCACATACACAGTGATGTGCTGCCCAAGGGTGAGCTTCCGGGCCTCTTCAATCAGGATAACAGTTGCTGCGACAGCTCGCAGGCACCCCGGCCACCCTTGGCTAACACTGTCCAGCTGTTTGGAGAAATAAGCCACAGCTCTTCGTTGGCTTCCCAGAGTTTGTGATAATACCCCCAGAGCAACATTTAACTGCTCGTGTGTGAACAGTTCAAACGGTTTAGTCAAATCTGGTAGTCCTAGTGCTGGAGCTGACATCAAGGACTGTTTCAGTTGTTTGAACACATCTCTGGTCTCATCTGTCCATGTTACAACTCCCTCTTTGGCCGTTTTCAGGGCTTCATACAGAGGTTTGACTAGCAACCCATAGTTAGCTATCCACAGCCGACACCATCCTACCATTCCCAGGAAAGCCTGCCTCTCTCGTACAGTGTGGGGCTCTGGGGGACGGCAAATGGCCTCTTGTCGGTCTGTACTGAGTCGCCGATGCCCACGATAGATCTCAAGTCCCAGGTAGATGACTATCTCCTTGGCTATCTGTGCCTTCTCTCTCGAGACCCGATACCCACTTAGCCCCAAAAAGTTCAAGAGACTTACAGTGAGCTCGACGCATTGGTCCCGGCTTTTGGCTGCAATTAAGATGTCGTCAACATACTGCAGGTCAACTCCTTCTTGCTGCTGTCTTCTCCAGTCCTCCAGTTCCTTTGCCAACTGATTTCCGAAAAGTGTTGGACTGTTCTTAAAGCATTGTGGAAGAACTCTCCAGGTTAGTTGTGTTTTTCTCCCTGTCTCAGGATTTTCCCACTCAAAGGCAAAAATCTCCTGGCTGTCTTTGTGTACAGGAATGCAGAAAAAGGCATCTTTAAGGTCGAGTACAATAAACCATCCTAAATCCTCTGTCAATGTGGTTAACAGTGTATAGGGGTTGGCTACTACTGGGTAAATGTCCTCAGTTATTCTATTGATGGCCCTAAGATCTTGGACTAGCCAATAGCTTTTGCCATCAGCCTTTTTTCACGGGTAGAATGGGGGTATTAAATCTGGATTCACATTCTACTAGTAAACCAAATTTAAGGAACTTTTCAATTATAGGTGCTAGGCCTTTTCGGCTTTCTAATTTCAAAGGATATTGTTTCTGCCTTACCGGGGCTGCTCCTGGCCTGAGTGTGATGCTTACTGGTTCAGCTTGCTTTGATTTCCCCGGGTACTCGCTGGCCCAGACTAAAGGCATGACAGCATTTTCAACTTCTGCAGGGATCTCTCCATGATTTTCCTGTATAAAGAAAGCAGCTGCCTCGATGTCTCAGTCTGAAGAGACTAGACTGTTTGCTAAAGAGGAGGAGTTATGAGGTAGACCAAACTCCTCTCTCTCTGCAATTGTAATGTCGGAAGAGGGGCAGAGGGGCCGCAGAGAGCGGTCCCGGGACCGCGGGGGAAGCCGAGAAGGAGATGAGGGGGGTCCTCGCCTCCGTGGGGACGACAAGGAAGGCAGGCAGCACACTCCCACGGGAACTCACCGCTGTCTCAAGTGGCGGGGACTCACTGCAGTCTCAGGCGGTGGTGTCTCAAAAAAACTCCTCCTCCTCTCCCGCGGGCAAGCAAAACTCTCCGATGAAACACAGCAGCTCCGGCGGGAGGGACAGTCAGGCAGGTCGAAGCCAGCAGGACGAGAGGTCGAACTCCCCAGGATTAACAGCCAAAAAACAAGCTAGGCCTCCAGTCCCTCTCCCCGACAAAATGCCTGTCTGCACCCCGGGAGCCAGCCACAGCACTCTGCCTCTCACCTTTCCCACCAGTGCCCAGCCCCCCGCCTACCTCTCCTCTTTCTCCAAATGGTCCATTACCCTAGGTTGGCTACATCTTTTGTAATGCTAATGACCTCCCTTCCCCCTGCTCACTCCCTTTCTTTCCCTTGGAGTGAGGGCAGGGGAAGAAAAATTCCCCCTGATTTCCTAATCTATAACAGTCAGAATAACAATTTCATGAAATAATACAATAAGTTCAATTATACAGACAAACAGTTGGTTTTAACCCACAAAACCCAAATGTATAACCCAGCACCCTGGGGCATGAACAGAGTGGTGTTTGTTGGGCCCCCTGAGCCCAAAGTAAAGGGAGAGGGGAAAAAAACCCTGTTGGTGAGAGTTGTGGTGCAGTCTGGTCAAGAGTGGTGGTTGCAGTTGGGTCGAGAGTGGTGATCTGCAGTCTGGTTGAGAGTGGTGGTCACAGTCTGATTGAAAAGTGGTGGTTGGAGTCTGGATGAAGAGACATCGCTGACATCACAGGGACAGCAGTGACATCAAAGGGACAGCAGTGACAACACAGGAACAGCAGTGACATCAAAGGGACAACAGTGACATCACAATCACAAGGAGAGCAGTGACATCACGGAGACATCGGTGACATCACAGGGACATCAGGGACATCACAGGGACATCAGGGACATCACAGTAACAGCAGTGGAATCACAGGGACATTGGTGACATCACAGCGACAGCAGTGACGTCACAGACACAGCAGTGACATCACAGGGACAGCAGTGACTGTTACGACCCCCCCCCCAGGAAAAAGGTAGGGGGGTAACTCAGGTTTTATCAATAGTTCCCTTGGGCTGGATTAAAGTGAAACGACACTGAATAATCGGTGTCTGAAAACATTGACAAGGTTTATTTGAACAATTTTGTATCAACAGGTATGCCAGCATTTTGGGGGCTGTCATATAACAAGGCCAACCTTTTGGGGGAGGAGAAAAATGCATAGGGGAGAGAAAGACAGGGTAAGAGTAAGGGAGAGCAAGAAAGAAGAAAAGATGAGAGTGGTAAAAACGTAAATAGTCACCGCCCACTGGATCCAGCCATGTAAAAAGCAATGGTCTGGATCCGCAGGCGGTGGGGGGAGAAGAAGGAAAAATCCCCCCCAAACCCCCAAAGTCACCAGTCAATATCCATATCCTTTGCACCTCCCCAAGGCGGGGAGTTGTTTCCATCGGGGGGTGTCCCCCTTTTTGGCGCGGAGTTCATGTGGAGGGCGTGGTAAACTCGGCTCTTCCCGCCTTTTGGGGGCTTGACATCTTCTGCACTGGAGGAGGGGGGATGGGCCCAGCTGCCCATCAGAAAGTCAAAAGCCTGCAGAAGTCTCTTAGAATGCAGAAATCATTAACTGTTCCAGTCTCTGACACTCCCCCAGACCAGCGCTCGTGGGGAGATCTCTGCTCTCAACCTCCAGCAGTGACCTTGGGGGGTCCCCAGCCAAGGCAGGAATCTCCACACACCCCCCAAGAAGGGTTCTGTTGGAAGAACCTGCCCCTGGGAAAGGGGACTGGCCCTTTCTGGTAGAAACCCATGGACTGACAGTCCTTGGACTCCAGGGCTTCCCTCACCATCAGGGGCTTCATTTGGGGTGAAACCAGTCTGGGGTCCAACATCTCCTGCCTTGGCCTGGCCCCCTCTCAGCTCAGCACTGACCCCTTTGCAAATGGGGCATTGTCTTGGTGCCATTGCAGGGGGATGTCCTGCCCCAGTGTCCCAGTGTTCCTTTAATTCCCAGAGGCCCTGCAGTGTCCCAGTGGCCCCTTGATTCCATGACCTTCGGAAACACCTCAGGGTTCCTTTGGTTCCATGAGGCCCCCATGTCCCAAAGGCCCCTGGATTCCAGGAATTCCGCAGTGTCACAAGGTTCCTTTTCTCCATAGGGCCCTGCAGTGTCCCAATTGTGCCTTGATTCCAGGAGTATCCAAATTCTCCCGGGGTTCCTTTGGTCTCAGGAGGTCCCGCAGTGTCCCAGCAGCCCCTTCATTCCAGGCAGGCCCAGGGAGACAAAGCCAAAGACGGAGCCCCGACCCCGTCAGCATCTTGAGGGGCGGAGGGGCAGGACCTGGGAAACGGCTGGGAAGGGACTGGGAAGGGACTGGGATGGACTGGGATGGATTGGGACTGACTGGGATGGACTGGGACTGACTGGGATGGACTGGGAAAGACTGGGACAGACTGGGATGGACCAGGACACCAGGATACACCAGGACCAGGACTGGGACCCAGCAGGACCCCCCGGGAGCAGGATCTGAGCCCACTGGGACCCTCCAGGACCAGAACTGGAGCAACAGGGATCAGACTGGGAGCAACTGGGACCACACTGAGGGCTATTGGGAGCAACTGGAGGCCACATAGGATATAGTGGGAGTGCCTTGGAGTCACTGGGATCATACTGGTGGAAACTGGAATGTTACTGGGGCATCTGGGAGTGACTGGGAAGGACTACGAGCATGCTGAGGGCTCTACTGGGATATACTGGGAGTGTCTGCAACCATGGTGGGGGTGACTGGGACCATACTGGGAGTGACTGGGACTACGTGAAGGGGAATTAGGACCAGGCTGGGGGCAACTGGAAGGAACTGTGAGTGACTGGATCTACAATAGAAGCAACTGGGATTGAGTGGGACTGTCAGGAGGGAAGACTGGGATCATACTTGGAGTGACTGGATCTGTGCTAGGGGCAACTGGGAGCAACTGGGACCATGATGGGGACAACTGGGATCATCCTGGGATCACGGTGGGAGAAGCTTGGCCCATGCTGGGAGCAACTGAGACCACACTGAGGGTGACTGGGGTCATCCTGGGATCATAGCAGGAGTGAGTGGGATCATGCAGGAGGTGATTGGGATCATACTGGGAGCAACTGGGAGTGCACTGGGGATGACTGGAAGTGGCTGTGAGCAACTGGGATCATGCTGGAAGCTTCTGGGGGCAACTGGGAATGAGTGGGACCACATGGAGGAAACTGGGAGCAACTGGGAGAGACCAGGAGTGACTGGGATCATCCTGGGACTGACTGGGCGCTGAATCCGAAAAATCGGTCCGAGAAACTGCTCAGAGACTTTTTTATCTTTAAGCAGCAAGGTATTTGTTTATTCAACGTTGGGAGCAAGCCAGCTGGCGCTGGACAAACTTGCTCGAAGGCTTCACACAAAATCAGCATTTTTCTACAATCTTCAGCTGGGATTAAATGCATATTCAAGTGATTACAACATCTATCGATGCATATTAATAACAGGCGGAGTAGAGGTGGAGCTCAGGCAGGGCTTGGGGCGGTGTTTCTCTTGGCCCTCAATCCTGAGGGTACTTCCACTCTTCCTCCATGGCTCTGGGGGCTTCAACTCATCTTCCTCAGCTTGACCTTCCTTCTCTTCCATTCTTCTTGACCCGCTCACTGAAGCTTGGAAAAAGCCCTGGCTCCCGGCCTATTCCTCCTATTCCAATGTCTCCCTGATCCTGCTGTCTCTCTAATTTATCCCCTCGAGGCCTAGGACATGTTCCTGTACTATTCTCTGAAGCTTTGCTCCAGTCAGTAGAACAGAACGAGCACAGATGGTCTTGGATGTTGGTAGCTTGTTAGCAGGCCCCAATTTCTTAGTTAACTCTTTTGGGCCTGGCCTCCTGTTTCCCCAGGGACACAGCCCGGGCCCGGCTGTTCCCATTCCCATTCCACGGGTTTGCATTCCTGTTCCAGGTGTTCCCATCCCATTCTAGTTATTCCCATCCCATTCCAGGTGTCCCCATTCCCATTCCAGGAGTTCCCATTCACATTCCAGGTGTTCCCATTCCAATTCCAGGTGTCCCCATTCCAATTCCTGCTGTCCCCAGTCTGCTCCCAATGTTCCCGTTCCCATTCGAGGTGTTCCCATTCGCATTCCAGGTGTTCCATCCCATTCCTTATGTCCCCATTCCCATTCCTGGTTCCCAGGGAGGAACTGCCGGATGCCGGAGTAGGAGTCAGAATTTATTGCCCAAAGCAGGAGATTTTCACACCAAAATTAACTCCGTTTTTGTCACCACTGTCCCTGTGATATCACCGCTGCCCCAGTGATGTCACCGATGTCTCAGTGATGTCATCGATGTCCCCATGGTGTCACCGCTGTCATTTCCCCTGCTGGTTTACCTTAAAACCAGTACATCAGGGTTGTGACCAATGGGGGTCCCTGTGGATCATCCAACGCGGGTCCTCCCATGGCTGATGGAGTTGGAGCAGCGGCCGAAGCTCTTCCCGCAGTCGGGGCACTCGGGGCTTCTCTTACCGGTGGGTCCGTTGGTGGGAGGAAAAGGCAGAGCTGTCCCTGAAGCTCTTCCCACACTCCCCACACTTGTGAGGCCTCTCCCTGATGTGGATGCGAAGGTGGGTGTAGAGGGTGGAGCTGTCCCACATTCCCTACACGTGTAGGGCTGTTCCCCAGTGGGGATGTGCTGGTGGCTGAGCAGCTTGGTGCTTGTGCTGAAGCTCTTCCCACATTCCAAGCACTTGTAGGGCCATTCCCTGGTGTGGATGCAACGGTGTTTGCAAAGGCTGGAGCTGTCCCTGAAGCTCTTCCCACACTCTGCACACGTGTAGGGCCTTTCCCACTGTGGATCATCTGGTGTCGGAGCAGGTTGGAGCTCTGATTGAAGCTCTTCCCACACTCCCCACACGTGTAGGGCCTTTCCCCACTGTGGATGCGACGGTGCGTGCGGAGGGTGGAGCTCTGCCTAAAGCTTTTCCCACACTCCTCACACATGTAGGGCCTTTCACCCGTGTGGATCATGTGGTGGCTGAGGAGGTTGGAGCTCCGTTTGAAGCTCTTCCCACACTCCCCACACGTGTAGGGCCGTTCCCTAGTGTGGATGCGACGGTGGGTGCGGAGGGTGGAGTGGTCACTGAAGCTCTTCCCACATTCCAAGCACCTGAAGGGTTTCTCCCTGCTGGGAGGCTGCTCAGGGACCACCAGCTCGCAGCTCCGTCTCAAGCTCCGGCCGCCTTCTTGGTACACGCTGGCTCTTTCCTCCTCACAGCCCCCTGGGCTGGCTTTGGAGCCCCTCCTGCGGGGGCATCTCCGGCCCTTTTCCTCCCCGCTGCCTTCCTGCGCCGGGGGGCCCTTCAAAACGGCCTCTCCCACCAGGCTCTGCCGGGGGGATTTGTCCTCCGCGCTCTCCGGCCTCACCTCGGGGCCTGGGGCAGGAACCAACAAGGACACGCAGGGGATTTGCCTCCGGCCCACAGGGAAGCCCAAGGACATCCCCCCAACTCCGGCCCCGGCAGGACGGCCACAAAAGACAAAAGACCCACCCAAAGGGGCACTGACTTCCTCCTCACCTGCCTGGGGGGCCCAAGGCATCTTCCTCTTCCTCGCAGCCTCCTCCTCCATCCGCCCAAGCTTTGGGAAGCAGAAATCCTGATGGGGGGGTAAAAACAAGGGGTGAGCGCGTTGCCTTGGGGGTTCCTCCTGCCCAAGTCCAGCTCTAGGACTCACCGGGCAACTTGTGTCCATAAAAACCCCCCAAAACACCAACATTCAGTCCAAGATCCCCTCCCAAAATTCCCTCTCTCTGCTCTCTGGGGTTAGGGGGGTCCCCACTGTCTGCCCTGATGGCACTTCTGCCTGCATTGGGGGTCCCCCTTCTCCGGGCTGCCGGGGGTCCCGCGGCTCCGGGGGGTTCCCACTCTCCGGGGTCCCCTTTAGTGTTGCCAGGGGGGTCCCAGGGCTCACTTCTCCCCACTCTGCCTCCCGGGGCCGGCCGGCCCTCCTCTCTCGGCTCCCACCCTCGCAAACCTCTTGGCGCTCTCGGCTCCCCCCCCGCCTCAAGGCCCCCCCTCCTCTCCACACTCCAAGGCCTTCCCCCTCTCCGGGACCCCCGCTTAAGGGGCCCGGCGCTCCCTCTCTGCTCCCCCCCCTCCAGCATTCCGGGGGTCCCCCAGCTCCGGGATCGCCCCTCTCCGCTCTCCCCACTCCGCGGCTACCGGGGTTCCCCCCCGGCTCTCACGGGGGCCCCCAAACCGCTCTCGCCCCCCCCGCCATTGCCCAGCGACCGCCAGGACCTTTTGGCTGCTCTTCTTTGTGCTCCCGCTCGGCTCCTCCCTCGGCTGGGCCGCCGCTTTTGGCGGGTTTCCTCCTCCGGGATCCGCCCCCTGCAGCCCTTCCCCCCCTGGACCAGCCCCCTTGGGCCTCCCTTGGGCCCCCCTTGGGCCCCCCTTGGGCCCCCCTTGCCCAATAAGTCTGATTATAGAGACAAGCAATTGGTTTTAACCCACAAAACCCAAATGTATAACCCAGCACCCTGGGGCATGAACAAAGTGGTTTTCCTTGGCCCCCCCCCGAGTCCAAAGTAAAGGGAGAGGGGAAAAAAACCTGCTGGTGGGAGAGCTGTTGCAGTCTGGTCAGAAGTGGTGATTGCAGTCCAGTTGAGGGTGGTGGTCTCAGTCTGGTTGAGAGTGGTGAGCTGCAGCCTTCCTCTGGATCCCACGAGTGGTGGAAAGGTTCTGAAACTCCAGGTTTATATATTCTCCAGTTCAGGCAGGAATGGTCAGTGATTCCCTCAGAGCGGGGAATTCCATAAAAGGATGCTTAGTTCTTCCCTCAGAGCGGGGAATTCCATAAAAGGATATGAGGATTCTCAGAGCAGGGAATTCCATAAAAGGATATGGGGACTGGAGTACCCAACACACCTCGCAGGCCCCCCCGCCTATCCCCGGACAACAGTTCCTGGGAAAATGGCATGGAAGGCCATAGAATACACACTTTTGGGCTACACCCATCCAGTGAGGAATCGGTCCCAGCTGTTCTAACTAGGACACTGTGTCCGTCATCGCTGCCATCATCATCATCATCGGCCTCGTGGCAGTCGGTGTCTGGAAGC
This sequence comes from Manacus vitellinus, assembly GCF_001715985.3. Classification (NCBI taxonomy): domain Eukaryota; kingdom Metazoa; phylum Chordata; class Aves; order Passeriformes; family Pipridae; genus Manacus; species Manacus vitellinus. Next base: position 30,515 of record NW_021938155.1, read on the forward strand.
TCCGATCCGGTAACTCCCGGGATGGGGGTCGGCAAGGGGCACGGATCCGCCCGGCAGCATTCCGGGGATCCTGTGCCACGGGTGCTGATCCCACTTTCTTTCCATAGGGAAGAGGGAGGGGAATGGATACGACCCCGCGCCCACCAGTGAGTCCCAGCAGCGTGTGTGGATCCAGATCCTCTGTGCAGGGATCCCAGGATGGATGCCGGGATTCCAGAGGGGAATGGGGGCCTAATGGCTGGAGCGGGATTGGAAGGGGATTGCAGCTCAGGGCAGGATTCCAGAGTGGGATCAGGTGGAATTGTGGACTGGGATCAGGGCTGGATTCTGGAGTGGGATTGGGGTGGGATGGATGGAGTGGGATTGGGGTGGGATGGACAGAGCAGGATCAGGTGGGAATCCGGAGCAGTTCCTACTCTCCCTGGGCTCCACAGCCGGCTCCATCCCCTGGGATGGGAACAGGGACATTGTGACTCCTTTCCCCGCTCTCATCCCAGCAGGAATCACAGCCTGAGCGATCCCAGAGCTGGATCCACCCCTTCCCTCTCCCTGTGGAAAGGCAGGAGCTGCTGGCAGAGCTCATCCCGCTGCTCCCACCCACCCCGGCCCCCCTGTGGCTCTTCCCAATAGATCAACTTCCTGCTTTTTCCTGTGTGAAACCCAGGACCACAATTATTTCTGAGGCTTTAATTTGGGTGTGAAAATCTCCTGCTTTGGGCAATAAATCCTGGCTCCTCCTCCGGCATCCGGCAGTTCCTCTGTGGGAACCAGGAATGGGAATGGGGACAGGGGGGCTGGAATGGGGACATTGGGGACAGGGATGGGGACACTGGGAGTAGGCTGCAGACATCAGGAATGGAAATGGGAACACCAGGAGACAATGGGGAAAGGGATGGGGACACCAGGAGCAGGATGGGATGACCAGGAGAAGGTTGGGGACATGGGAACAGGCTGGGGTCATCAGGAATGGGGTGGGGACACCAGGAATAGCAATGGAGACATAGGGAGCAGGTTGGGGACAGCAGGAACTGGGAATGGGGACACACGGAAATGGGAATGCGGAAAACAGAGCTGGGATGGGAACATCAGGAATGGGAATGGGGACACCAGGAATGGGAATGGGGACCTGGAGGACTACTGGGGACACTGGGAGCAGCCTGGGGAGAGCAGGAACTGGGATGGCAACACCAGGAAAGGGAACGGGGACATTGGCAGCAAGTTGGAGACACCAGGGACTGGGAATGGGGACATCAGGAATGGGATGGGAACACTGGGAATGGGAACAGGAACACTGGGAATGGGAACACCAGGAATGGAGTGGAAACATGAGGGACCAGGATGGGGACACTGGGAACTGATGGAGAGGAGCAGAGACCCCAGACTCACCTAAACCCCTCCCAGAACTGAGGGCCAAGGGAAGCTCTGCCTGAGCTCCGCCCGAGCTTTGCCCATTATTAATATGCATAGATAGATGTTGTGATCAGATGAATATGATTTATCATATTTAATCATTTATGAAAATTGTATACAACCCCGATATTGTGGGAAACTCTCGACCAAGTTCTCTGTGGTGCGAACCACGCTCGCTGCCAACGTCGGCAATAAATCCCTTTGCTGCTCAAAGATCCAAAGTCTCTGAGCAGTTCTTCGGACTGGGTTTTTCAGCATCACAGAGGCAAAGGCACAAACTGATGGATGCCCTCAGAGTGCAACATTCCCTCCAAAGAGAAGAGGGAAATGCTTCATTGCTGAGCCCTGCAATCCCCTGCCCTTGCCCACCAGGCCAGCACAAGAGCACCTGACCTTGTCGCTCGGCTCCTGGGCCTGTGGCTCTGCTCCCCTGGCAATAGGCACGGCCACTGCAAAGAAATCCCCCAGGGAAGGCACACACTGACGGATCCCCTCAGAGGGCAACATTCTCACCAAAGCTCCCCTCTCAGCTTCCTTTACACTGACCTCTGACTGCAGGGACCTCCTTCCCACTCTGCTGATGCTTCTCAGGTTGCGAACCACCCGGAAAAAACCCAAATGCCAAGGGATGTGCTTAGATTCACCAAGGATACAGCCCACCAGAATTAACATCTGATTCAGACTGGCAGGAAAATGCTCACCTTGCTCGTCATCCCTCCGGTGCCAAAGGCCCCCCACCGCTTGCATCCCACCTGGAAAGAACAAGAAGACGCTCACAGAACGACCTTTGAGAGAAGTGCCTGTCACAACTGCAAGGAGGGATGCACAACAATCTCACGTGGGGGATATTCTCTGCTCTGCCCTGCAGACCCTTGTGCTGGGGTCAAAACACAGCCTCTCTGCTTCCCTCTCCTGAGGGACTTGTTCTTAGACATCCCTTTCCCCTCCCGGCCATTCCCAAGCCTGGACCCGGCTCTCATTCCCTCTCTGGCTCAGAGCCCTCAACTTCTCTTGCAGAGAGCTGGGCCTGTCAACCCAGCTGCCAAAAGCACGGCCCTTGGGCTGCCTCGGAGGTTCCTGCAGTCGCCCCAGGCCCTGCCCAAGGCCCTCCCATCAGGGGCTGGGCCCTGGGGGCCGGGGGAGAACCCACCCGCGGCTTGGCCCTTCTTGCCCAGCCCTGCTCTGGCCCAGCCTCCTCCCCCTGCACACTCCCCACTGCCACAGCCTGCGCTGGGGCAGCATTTCCTTCCTGGGCCCTTTCCAGCTGCCCCCATGGGGACACTTCCATTTTCTGGGCCAGGCCCCAGAGGCAATTCCAGCCAGTCCTGCCCCTCGTCCCCAGCCCGGCTCACTGACTCCTGGGGGCCCCTGGAAGCCAAGAGCCAAAGGCCGACCCCCCCAGAGTGCAGCCCCACCATCTGCACTGGGGCCCCAGGGCTTCCCTTTCCCAAGCAGCCCCTGCAAAGCCTTGTCAGAGAGAAAACTGGGTGACCTGAGTCCTGGATGCTTTTAGGAAAGAGGTCTGAACATTTCTTGAACAATGGAGGGGGGTGACTTTTTTATTCTTGACCTTTCCAGTTCTCCATTTGGGGGCAGGATGTCCTCTGGGCCAATGTTTTGTTCCCTTTGCAGTGAGTGCAGCCTCAGAGGGCTGAGCCCTCTCTGGCTGGGCTTGGCCTCTCCTGCAGAGACTCAGGCCTGGCTGGGCTGCCCCAGGCAGACGCTGCAGGAAGAAGAGCTCAGGCCGCCTGGGTCTGGTGTCCCTGGGGCTCAGCCTGTGCCCCATTGCTGGGCAGGGGCTGAGCCCCACCTCTGCCTGGGGGCCTTGGCCAAAGGGCTGCCAAGGAAGAGGCCCAGGAGCCTTGGGGCCTGCCCAGCTTTCCTCCTCCCTGGGGGCTCTCAGTCCTCCCCTGACACCGGGTGGGCCCAAGGCCTTGCTGGCTTCGGGCTCACGGCCCGCCGGCACCATCCCAGCGGCCTGACCCCCCTCCTTCCCCTCTCTCCAGCCTCTCCTGCCTTTTCTGGCAAGGGGCCATCCAAGGCAAACCCCGGTTCTCAGCAATGGCACCTGTGGCACGGCTGCAAGGCTCCAGTGGGCCAGGCAAGAGCAGGAGCACCGAGAGCCTGAGGAGCCAGGAGATGCCCTGGCTGGGCATGGTGCTGCTGCGGGACGAGCTGACACCTCTGCACAGTCTCTGCCCGTCCCTGCCAGCCGACTTCTGCCCAGGCTCTGGGCACGGGGACGCAGCACTGACACTTTTCAGCCCCCGCGCTGTTCCACAGAGGCTCTGATGTCACAAGGCCCTTGCCTGGCAGCCAGGAGATGGGCAAGGCAAGGCAAGGACGGAGCCTCTGAGCCACCAGCACGCTGTCCCCAAAGGCTGGGGTGGCACAGAAGCCCAGAGTCCCTGAGCTTGGCAGAGACTTGTGAGATCAACCGGCGTCCAGCCTACGCCCCATCCCCAGCACGTCAAGCAGAGCACGGCACTCAGTGCCATGGCCAGTCTTTGCTTAAACACCTCCAGGGACGCTGACTCCACCACCTCCCTGGGCACCACCTCCCTGGGCAGCCCATTTCAATACCTAATCCCTCTTTCTCTCCAAAAAGTCCTGCTCCTGTCCCTGACAAACAGCCCCTGACAGGCAGGTCCTCCTGTCCTCTTGTCCTATTGCCTGTTGCCTCGGAGAAGGAGCAGGAAGTTGTGGACAGGGAGAAGGTCAGCCCCGAGCCTCCTCTTCTCCAGGCTGGAGAAGCCCAGCTCCCTCAGCTGCTCCTCACAGGCCATGCACTGCAGACCCTTGCCCAGCTCCATTGCCCTTCTCTCCACCCACGGTCTTGGCCCAGAAGTCCAGCCTGTCCAGGTCCCTCTGCACAGCCTTCCTACCCTCCAGCACATCCACACTGCAAGCCAGCTTGGGGTCCTCTGCCAATTTGCTCCTGGAAGACTCAATGCCCTCCTGCAGATCCCCACGAAAAATAGGCAACAGGACTGGGCCTGTTACCCAACAAGTTCTAGTGCTTGACAAAGGAGCCCACCCAGCAGTGGGGAGAAACTGCTGGCAGGAGATTGAATGGGGGCAAGAGACAATGGATGATGGACAAGTTCTGGGCCATGGCCATTTGTTAGAAAAACAAAGTAAAAGTTTAAGGCCTGCCGTATTTCAGTGGTCAGAGACCTGGCAGAGAAATCTATTTTTGAGACCTGGACACCAAGAAGGCAGAATTTCTAAACCACCAAGACCCTTAGAGAAACCAGAGACGAAGACAAAACTAACACAGCAGTTACTGAGACTCTCCCTATCTAGGGAAAAGACAAGAAAAGGACAAAAACTGTGGACTAAGCATCATGCAAAGTGAGAAATCAAGAGCCAATAGAAGAGAGAATAAGAATTCCTTCAGAGAACTGGTAAGCCCAGGGACAGGAATTCTTTTGTCTGCTAAAATGTAAAAAGAGTTTAAAGTTTTGAGAACTGATGTACAGGTGTTAGAGAGCAATTCCTGTGTCCCTTAAGCACAAAATGAAGTAGGGTCACCTCTGGAACCCAACCAACTGCTCAGAGATTTATTCCCCGGCTTTCGCTGACGGTTTCTGGGGACCCAGATGAGACAAAGCAGCGCCGACAGGGCAGAGCAGAGGAATCGTTGGCCCTGCAGCGTGTACCAAAGGAGTTTTGGGGAGATCTTCCAATTCCCTGGTCTGGAGAGTTCACCATGCCTTCTTTTGTGGGAAAAAGAACAGGCCATGAATTTTGGGTACTTGATTTTAAGGCCTTTTGCCTGCACATAAGGCACAGCAATGGGAAGGGTGCAGCGTGAGGCTGAGAGGTTTCTGTCATGGTTTGTGGGCTTGGGTGAGATTGGGCCAGAATTACAGGACACCTGTAAAATCTGGGCTTTGGGAAAGGTTGGGGAGGGTTGGGAAAGGTGTTCAAAGGGTGGTTTTGCCTGAGGTGTTAAACATGGGAGTGGGTCTGTCTTCCCAATTCCCAAGAGAAGAGGTCCCAGAAAGCTCCCCTGCAGGTTGTGTTTTAAGGAACAGGAGAAGAGACCGAGGGTAAGGGGTTTCTTTCCTGGAGGGAAGGGCTGTCGTTCACTTGCAGGAGCCCTGCGCTGAAATTGCCAGTCTGACTGCCCAAACTGAACACAGCTGAAGATTCCTGCCAGACAAAAAGGGCCAGGACAGAAAGCTCTTGCTGCCCGTGGAGTGCCCAGGGTGGCCCCCCAACTGCATGTGAAACCCAAAGGTTCCAGGCTTTCTTTCCTGGGGGAAAGGCCGTGACATCCCAAAGAGTCCCGTGGCAGACAGGTGGGGCTGCACTGTGGGGGTGTGAGGTGTTGGTTCTTTGGTTTCCAGGGGCTATTCCAGAATGGAGAGGACAGGCTGTGACATCACAAAGGGGCCCATGGCACAAAGGTGGGGCTTCACTTTGGGGTTGTAGGGCGTTGGTTCTTTGGTTGCCAGGGCCCATTCTGGAATGGAGAGGACAGGCTGTGACAAGAAGTGCCTGTCAGAACTGCAAAGACGGACGCACAAGAATCTTCTGTGGGCATATTCTCTGCTCTGCCCTGCAGACCCTTGTGCTGGGGTCAAAACTCAGCCTCTCTGCTTCCCTCTCCTGAGAGACTTGTTCTTAGACATCCCTTTCCCCTACGCTCCTTTCAAAAGCCCTCCTGGCAATTCCCAAGCCTGTACCCAGCTCTCATCCCCTGTCTGTCCTCTTCCCACTCCCCTGGTCAATCCCAACATCCCAGGACAGGGATCCCAGTTGCTTGGCTGCACTCCCACCTAGTTCCATATGCTGGGCCATGATATCCCAGCACTGGAGCAGCCAGGTCAGCAGGGGCTCTCCCAGCTGGAGGCTGAAATCTTTTCACATCTCTCACAGCTCAGCCTGGGATGGGGATCTGGTGATTATCTCTGGCCCTGCCTCTTGCTCCTGTTCTGAGGGCTCTGCTTCCCCTTCATCCCTCACTAACTGAGCTGATTTGGTCTTGGATTTCTTCTGTAGAGGGGCAGCTGCTACTGGCACAGGTTGTTCCTCTGCAGTTTGAGTGGCCACGGTACCTCTTGGTCTCCTTTCCTCCTCCTCCCCCTGAGGGCACTGGGTCTTAGTTAAACAAGACAAAACAAAGTCCCAAATCCCCAGGTGGGGGGGAGAAACTGTCCCGGCAGTTCAAAGCTCTCTCAGCCCCGTGTGCTCGCAGCCAGCAGTGAAGGAGTCCCTTTTCCCAGGGCAGTCCCCAAAGCAGAACACCTCGCTCCCAGATGGGTCGGGCTCTCTCTCTCTCTCTCGGTCGTTCTCCACGAGGTGTCCCATGGGGAAAAAACTTCCTCTCAGGAAAAGAGAACAAGGTGGCCAAAATCAGCTCCCGCTCTGTCCGGTCCCGGACAAACCCCAAAAGCCCCCGAACAAAGGACCCCCCGCCCTCCCCGCGGCCACCGCGGTGTCCCCGAGAGCCGCCCTCCCCCCACTGCCCCTGCCCAGCGCCTGCGGCTCCGCTCCAACCCACCCCATCCCGGGAGACACAGATGGGAATGGGGGGACACTGGGAAACAATTCCAACACCTCTTTTCAAACCTCTGACACCTGGTTCCCAGACATTCCCAAAGAAGGGGCTTCCCGTGGCCTCGAGCCAGGGACCCACCTTTGGATTGAACCAACTCCTGGAGAGACACGTTCCCAACCCTGTCCCTATTCCCATTCCTGGGGTTCCCATCCCTATCCCCATTCCCATTCCTGGGGTTCCCATCCCTGTCCCCATTCCCATTCCTGGGGTTCCCATCCCTGTCCCCATTCCAGTTCCTGGGGTTCCCATCCCTGTCCCCATTCCCACTTCCTACTGTGCCAACCTGCTCCCAGTGTCTCTGTTCCTGTCCCCACTATCCCTATCCTGGTCTCCCATGTCCCCATTCCCATTCCCGGTGTACTAATTCCCATTCCTGGTGACTCCAACCTGCTCCCAATGTCCCCATTCCCATTCCTGGAGTTCCCATGCCCATTCCTGCTGTCCCCAACCTGCTCCCAGTGTCCCCATCCCTAATGTCCCTAATGTCCCCATCCCTGTCCCCAATGTCTCTATTCCTATTTCCCTATGGAAAGAAAGTGGGATCAGCACCCGTGGCACAGGATCCCCGGAATGCTGCCGGGCGGATCCGTGCCCCTTGCCGACCCCCATCCCGGGAGTTACCGGATCGGAGCTTCCAGACACCGACTGCCACGAGGCCGATGATGATGATGATGGCAGCGATGACGGACACAGTGTCCTAGTTAGAACAGCTGGGACCGATTCCTCACTGGATGGGTGTAGCCCAAAAGTGTGTATTCTATGGCCTTCCATGCCATTTTCCCAGGAACTGTTGTCGGGGGGGGAGGGGGCCTGCGAGGTGGGGGGGGTGTCCCTGTCCTCATACCCTTTTATGGAATTCCCCGCTCTGAGAATTCTCATATCCTTTTATGGAATTCCCCGCTCTGAGGGAACGAACTAAGCATCCTTTTATGGAATTCCCCGCTCTGAGGGAAGAACTAAGCATCCTTTTATGGAATTCCCCGCTCTGAGGGAATCACTGACCATTCCTGCCTGAACTGGAGAATATATAAACCTGGAGTTTCAGAACCTTTCCACCACTCGTGGGATCCAGAGGAAGGCTGCAGCTCACCACTCTCAACCAGACTGAGACCACCACCCTCAACTGGACTGCAATCACCACTTCTGACCAGACTGCAACAGCTCTCCCACCAGCAGGTTTTTTTCCCCTCTCCCTTTACTTTGGACTCGGGGGGGGGCCAAGGAAAACCACTTTGTTCATGCCCCAGGGTGCTGGGTTATACATTTGGGTTTTGTGGGTTAAAACCAATTGCTTGTCTGTATAATCAGACTTATTGGGCAAGGGGGGCCCAAGGGGGGCCCAAGGGGGGCCCAAGGGAGGCCCAAGGGGGCTGGTCCAGGGGGGGAAGGGCTGCAGGGGGCGGATCCCGGAGGAGGAAACCCGCCAAAAGCGGCGGCCCAGCCGAGGGAGGAGCCGAGCGGGAGCACAAAGAAGAGCAGCCAAAAGGTCCTGGCGGTCGCTGGGCAATGGCGGGGGGGGCGAGAGCGGTTTGGGGGCCCCCGTGAGAGCCGGGGGGGAACCCCGGTAGCCGCGGAGTGGGGAGAGCGGAGAGGGGCGATCCCGGAGCTGGGGGACCCCCGGAATGCTGGAGGGGGGGGAGCAGAGAGGGAGCGCCGGGCCCCTTAAGCGGGGGTCCCGGAGAGGGGGAAGGCCTTGGAGTGTGGAGAGGAGGGGGGGCCTTGAGGCGGGGTGGGAGCCGAGAGCGCCAAGAGGTTTGCGAGGGTGGGAGCCGAGAGAGGAGGGCCGGCCGGCCCCGGGAGGCAGAGTGGGGAGAAGTGAGCCCTGGGACCCCCCTGGCAACACTAAAGGGGACCCCGGAGAGTGGGAACCCCCTGGAGCCGCGGGACCCCCGGCAGCCCAGAGAAGGGGGACCCCCAATGCAGGCAGAAGTGCCATCAGGCCAGACAGGGGGGACCCCCCTAACCCCAGAGAGCAGAGAGGGGGAACTCCTGGGAGGGGATTTTGGGCTGAATGTTGTTGTTTTGGGGGTTTTTATGGACACAGGATGCCCGGTGAGTCCTAGAGCTGGACTTGGGCAGGAGGAACCCCCAAGGCAACGCGCTCACCCCTTGTTTTCCCCCCCATCAGGATTTCTGCTTCCCAAAGCTTGGGCGGATGGAGGAGGAGGCTGCGAGGAAGAGGAAGATGCCTTGGGCCCCCCAGGCAGGTGAGGAGGAAGTCAGTGCCCCTTTGGGTGGGTCTTTTGTCTTTTGTGGCCGTCCTGCCGGGGCCGGAGTTGGGGGGATGTCCTTGGGCTTCCCTGTGGGCCGGAGGCAAATCCCCTGCGTGTCCTTGTTGGTTCCTGCCCCAGGCCCCGAGGTGAGGCCGGAGAGCGCGGAGGACAAATCCCCCCGGCAGAGCCTGGTGGGAGAGGCCGTTTTGAAGGGCTCCCCGGCGCAGGAAGGCAGCGGGGAGGAAAAGGGCCGGAGATGTCCCCGCAGGAGGGGCTCCAAAGCCAGCCCAGGGGGCTGTGAGGAGGAAAGAGCCAGCGTGTGCCGGGAAGGCGGCCGGAGCTTGAGGCGGAGCTGCGAGCTGGTGGTCCCTGAGCAGCCTCCCAGCAGGAAAAAGCCCTTCAGGTGTTTGGAATGTGGGAAGAGCTTCAGCAAGAAATTCAACCTCCTGAGGCACCAGCTTGTCCACACTGGGGAGCGACCCTACACGTGTGGGGAGTGTGGGAAGAGTTTCAATGACCGCTCCACCCTCCGCAACCACCGTCGCATCCACAGTGGGGAACGGCCCTACACGTGTGGGGAATGTGGGAAGAGTTTCAAACAGATCTCCGCCCTGCTGCGACACCAGATGATCCACACTGGGGAAAGGCACTTCACGTGTGAGGAATGTGGGAAGAGCTTCAGTCAGAGCTCCAACCTGTTCCACCATCAGATGATCCACAGTGGGAACGGCCCTACACGTGTGCGGAGTGTGGGAAGAGCTTCAGGGACAGCTCCAGCCTTTGCAAACACCGTTGCATCCACACCAGGGAATGGCCCTACAAGTGCTTGGAATGTGGGAAGAGCTTCAGCACAAGCACCAAGCTGCTCAGCCACCAGCACATCCACACTGGGGAACAGCCCTACACGTGTAGGGAATGTGGGACAGCTCCACCCTCTACACCCACCTTCGCATCCACATCAGGGAGAGGCCTCACAAGTGTGGGGAGTGTGGGAAGAGCTTCAGGGACAGCTCTGCCTTGACCTCCCACCAACGGACCCACCGGTAAGAGAAGCCCCGAGTGCCCCGACTGCGGGAAGAGCTTCGGCCGCTGCTCCAACTCCATCAGCCATGGGAGGACCCGCGTTGGATGATCCACAGGGACCCCCGTTGGGCACAGCCCTGGTGTGCTGGTTTAAAGGTAAACCAGCAGGGGAAATGACAGCGGTGACCCCTAGAATGGGATGGAAGAGCTGGAATGGGAATGAGAATGCCTGGAATGGGAATGGGGACATCAGGAATGGGATGGGGACAATAGCAATGGGATGGGAACACCAGGAATGGAAATGGGAACACCTGGAATGGGAATGGGGACATTAGGAACAGACTGGGGACACTAGGAATGGGAATGGGGGCAGCAGAAATGGAAATGGGGACACCTGGAATGGGGAAGGAACACCTGGAATGGGAATGGGAACATCTGGAATGGAAATGGGGACACCAGGAATGGGAATGGGAACACCTGGAACTGGAATGGAGACACCTGGAATGGAAACACCTGGAATGGGATTAGGAACATCTGGAATGGGAATGGGGACACCAGGAATGGGAATGGGAACACCGGGAATGGGAATACTAACACCTGGATTGGAAATGGGAACACCAGGAATGGAAATGGGGACACCTGGAATTGGAATGGAGACACCTGGAATGGGAACACCTGGAATGGGAATAGGAACACCTGGAGTGGGAATGGGGACACCAGGAATGGGAATGGAAACACCAGGAATGGGAATGGGAACACCTGGAATGGGAATGGAAACACCTGGAATGGGAATAGGGACACCAGGAATGGGAATGGGGACACCTGGAATGGGAATGGGAACATTGGGAATGGGAATGGGAACATCGGGAGCAGGTTGGGGACACCAGGAATGGGAATGGGATCACCTGGGATTGGAATGGGAACACCTGGAATTGGAATGGGAACATTGGGAGCAGACTGGGGACACCAGGAATTGGAATGGGGACACCTGGAATGAGAATGGGAACACCTGGAATGGGAATAGGGAAAACAGAGGTGGGATGGGAACACCTGGAATGGGAGGAGGGACAATAGGAATGGGAATGGAGACACCTAGAATGGGATGGAACACCTGGAAAGGGAATTGGAACACATGGAATGGGAATGGGAACACATGGAATGGGAATGGGAACACCTGGAATGGGAATGGGGACACCTGGAATGGGATGGGAACAACTAGAACGGGATGGGAACACCTGGAACAGGAATGCAAACCCGTGGAATGGGAATGGGAACAGCCGGGCCCGGGCTGTGTCCCTGGGGAAACAGGAGGCCAGGCCCTAAAGAGTTAACTCAGAAATTGGGGCCTGCTAACAAGCTACCAACATCCAAGACCATCTGTGCTCGTTCTGTTCTACTGACTGGAGCAAAGCTTCAGAGAATAGTGCAGGAACATGTCCTAGGCCTCGAGGGGATAAATTAGAGAGACAGCAGGATCAGGGAGACATTGGAATAGGAGGAATAGGCCGGGAGCCAGGGCTTTTTCCAAGCTTCAGTGAGCGGGTCAAGAAGAATGGAAGAGAAGGAAGGTCAAGCTGAGGAAGATGAGTTGAAGCCCCCAGAGCCATGGAGGAAGAGTGGAAGTACCCTCAGGATTGAGGGCCAAGAGAAATACCGCCCCAAGCCCCGCCTGAGCTCCACCTCTACTCCGCCTGTTATTAATATGCATCGATAGATGTTGTAATCACTTGAATATGCATTTAATCCCAGCTGAAGATTGGATAAAAATGCTGATTTTGTGTGAAGCCTTCGAGCGGGACCTCCTGAGACCAAAGGAACCCCGGGAGAATTTGGATACTCCTGGAATCAAGGCACAACTGGGACACTGCAGGGCCCCATGGAAAAAAAGGAACCTTGTGACACTGCGGAATTCCTGGAATCCAGGGGCCTTTGGGACATGGGGGCCTCATGGAACCAAAGGAACCCTGAGGTGTTTCCGAAGGTCATGGAATCAAGGGGCCACTGGGACACTGCAGGGCCTCTGGGAATTAAAGGAACACTGGGACACTGGGGCAGGACATCCCCCTGCAATGGCACCAAGACAATGCCCCATTTGCAAAGGGGTCAGTGCTGAGCTGAGAGGGGGCCAGGCCAAGGCAGGAGATGTTGGACCCCAGACTGGTTTCACCCCAAATGAAGCCCCTGATGATGAGGGAACCCCTGGAGTCCAAGGACTGTCAGTCCATGGGTTTCTACCAGAAAGGGCCAGTCCCCTTTCCCAGGGGCAGGTTCTTCCAACAGAACCCTTCTTGGGGGTGTGTGGAGATTCCTGCCTTGGCTGGGGACCCCCCAAGGTCACTGCTGGAGGTTGAGAGCAGAGATCTCCCCACGAGCGCTGGTCTGGGGGAGTGTCAGAGACTGGAACAGTTAATGATTTCTGCATTCTAAGAGACTTCTGCAGGCTTTTGACTTTCTGATGGGCAGCTGGGCCCATCCCCCCTCCTCCAGTGCAGAAGATGTCAAGCCCCCAAAAGGCGGGAAGAGCCGAGTTTACCACGCCCTCCACATGAACTCCGCGCCAAAAAGGGGGACACCCCCCTATGGAAACAACTCCCCGCCTTGGGGAGGTGCAAAGGATATGGATATTGACTGGTGACTTTGGGGGTTTGGGGGGGATTTTTCCTTCTTCTCCCCCCACCGCCTGTGGATCCAGACCATTGCTTTTTACATGGCTGGATCCAGTGGGCGGTGACTATTTACGTTTTTACCACTCTCATCTTTTCCTTTTTCTTGCTCTCCCTTACTCTTACCCTGTCTTTCTCTCCCCTATGCATTTTTCTCCTCCCCCGAAAGGTTGGCCTTGTTATATGACAGCCCCCAAAATGCTGGCACACCTGTTGATACAAAATTGTTCAAATAAACCTTGTCAATATGTTTTCAGACACCGATTATTCAGTGTCGTTTCACTTTAATCCACCCCAAGAGAATTATTGATAAAACCTGAGTTACCCCCCCGCCTTTTTCCTGGGGGCGGGTCGTAACAGTCACTGCTGTCCCTGTGATGTCACTGCTGTGACTGTGATGTCACCGATGTCCCTGTGATTTCACTGTCGTCCCTGTGATGTCACCGATGTCCCTGTGATGTCACCGTTGTCCCTGTGATGTCACTGCTGTCCCTGTGATGTCACTGCTGTGCTTGTGATGTCACCGTTGACTCTGTGATGTCACCACTGTCTCTGTGATGTCACCGTTGTCTTTGTGATGTCATCGATATACCTGTGATGTCACCGATGTGTCTGTGATGTCATCGCTCTCTCTGTGATGTCATTTCTGTCCCTGTGATGTCATTGCTGTCCCTGTGACATCACTGCTGTCTTTGTGATGTCACCGGTGTCTCTGTGATGTCACCACTGTGTCTGTGATGTCACCAGTGTCCTTGTCATGTCACCAATGTCTCTGTGATATCACAGTTGTGTCGATGATGTCACTACTGCATCTGTGATGTCACTGATTTCCCTGTGATGTCACCAATGTCCCTGTGATGTCACCGCTATCCCTGTGATGTCACCAATGTCCCTGTGATGTCACCGCTATCCCTGTGATGTCACCAATGTCTCTGTGATGTCACTGCTGTCCCTGTGATGTCACCAATGTCTCTGTGATGTCACCGCTGTCCCTGTGATGTCACTGCTCTCTCTGTGATGTCAGCGATGTCCCTCCAACCAGACTGCAACCACCACTTTTCAATCAGACTGTGACCACCACTGTCAACCAGACTGAAGATCACCACTCTCAACCAAACTGCAACCACCACTCTTGACCAGACTGCACCACCACTCTCACCAACAGGGTTTTTTTCCCTCTCCCTTTACTTTGGGCTCAGGGGGCCCAACAAACACCACTCTGTTCATGCCCCAGGGTGCTGGGTTAGACATTTGGGTTTTGTGGGTTAAAACCAATTGTTTGTCTGTATAATCAGACTTATAGTATTATTTTATTAAATTATTATTCTCACTTAAAATCTCTCTTTTGAGTTGACTTCATTTCCCCTGCTGGTTTACTTTTAAACCAGCACAATCAGACTGCTCAAATTACCAGGGTATTACTCTGCTCTCCATTGCTGGCAAAATCCTGGCAAGAATACTCTTGAACAGACTAAAACCCACTATAGCAGAAGGAATTCTCCCTGAAAGCCAGTGTGGTTTCAGAGCCAACAGGAGTCCCACAGACATGGGATTTGTTCTCAGACAACTGCAAGAGAAGTGCAGGGAACAGAACAAAGGTCTCTATGGAACCTTTGTTGACCTCACCAAGGTTTTCAATACTGTGAGCAGAAAAGGTCTGTGGCAGATTTTGGAACGTTTAGGTTGTCCCCCAAGTTCCTTAAAATGATCATCTCACTCCATGAGGATCAGCACGGCCAAGTCAGATATGGCAATGCACTTTCTGAGCCCTTTCTAATAACCAATGGTGTGAAACAAGGCTGCGTTCTCGCACCAACCCTATTCACAATCTTTTCCAGCAGGATGCTCCAAAGGGCCACGGCAGACCTCGATGATCAGGACGGGATCTACATCCGATACCGTACTGATGGAAGCCCTTTCAACCTCAGGCGACTGAAGGCCCACACCAAGACCTTAAACCATCTTGTCCAGGAGCTGCTTTATGCTGATGACGCCGCCCTCGTCGCTCACACAGAAGCAGCTCTGCAGCGTTTAACATCCTGCTTTGCAGATGCTGCTGAGCTCTTTGGGCTGGAAGTCAGCTTAAAGAAAACAGAAGTTCTCCATCAACCTGCACCTCAGGAAGTCCCCCATCATCTCCACATCACCATTGGCCAATCAGAGCTCAAATCAGTCCAGCAGTTTAATTACCTAGGGAGCCTCATCTCCTCGGATGGTGAGATTGACGGAGAGATGGACAACAGGTTAGCAAAGGCATGGAGAGCTTTGGAAAACTCCATAAAAGAGTATGGCAAAATAAACACCTGAAGAAAAGCACCAAGATCAGTGTTTACAGAGCCATAGTGTTGTCTACTCTCTTATATGGATCTGAATCCTGGGTCATCTACAGCCACCACCTGCGACTCCTGGAACGCTTCCATCAACGCTGCCTCCGAACAATCCTGAACATCCACTGGTCAGATGATGTGACCAATCCATCTGTTCTAGAACAGGCAGCAGTCACAAGCATTGAGGCCATGTTGCTGAGAACACAGCTGTGCTGGGCAGGGCACGTCTCCAGGATGAAGGACCAACCACCCCCTCCCTAAGATCGTGCTCTGTGGTGAACTTGCCACCGGTTGCCGCAAGAGAGGAGCCCCGAAGAGGAGATACAAGGACTGCCTGAAACAACATCTCAGCCTTGGCCATATTGATCTCCATCACTGGTCTACTCTGGCCTCCAGTCGGGAGGTCTGGAGACACCCCATCTCTAACGCTGCTGCTTCCTTTGAGAACGCAGCAGGATCAGCATCGAGGAGAAAAGACAACGCAGAAAGAACCGTGTCCTGTCCATCCCATCCAAGGAGTCTTTCTGCTCTGCCTTTTGCAACTGGACGTGTCTATCTCGTATTGGCCTCTTTAGCCACCAGTGTGCTTGTAGCAAATGTGGGCAGAGCCCTTCCCAAATCTTCATTCACAAAGCCCAGCCATGATTTTGGATATTAATTTGGGAGTCTGGACTCACTGGTTTATTTGGTTCTGGAACTGGTATTTGGTTTATTTGGTTTTGGAAACAGGTATTTGCTTTCTTTTGTATTATGGGTACTTCAAGAAAGAATCTTGAAGAAATCCTTTCTGGTATTTTGGATATTAACTTGTGATTTCTGGACTTATAAGTTGATTTGGTTTTGGAAACAGGTATTTGGTTTATTTTGTATTCTTGAACCATTGGAAACAAATTGGGCCCCCCTTTGGAGGGACAAAGCTGTTGATGCTCCAGGGGTTCCAGGACCCTGAGGATTCCAGTGCCCACTGAAAGTGTTATTCAGGGAGATCCTCTCAGTCCCTGGATCTGGGGAGTTCCAAGCAAGATCCCTGGGATTTTATTAAGGTGTTAAAAGGTTTATAAAAGGTATATAAAGGTATATAAAAGGTATATAAAGATATATAAAAGGTGTATGTAACCAATATAGAAATGGAGCTCTATAATATAATATGATTGACCTATAAAAAGTTGTGCTAGAACTGTAAAAGAAGAGGTGTGATGCCTCAGAGCTTTTTGGAATTTTTAACTTTGGTAGATTTTAGAAGTAGTGGTGTAGTGATTGCAGATTTTAATGTAGCTGCATTCTATCCCTTACCCTGTAGCATAATGTTTGCACATCCCCAACCCTGTTACCCCATCCCATATCAACCCCTCTAAATCCCGTTAGCGTGTTTAGTCTTCTTTTCAAGGTAGAATTGTAGAAAAACCTGGACCAGAATGCATCACACAGACACAGCCACCTTCAAGCCCAGAACTTTGGAGGAGCTCCAAGGACTGTGGGTGCTGTGAAGATGAAGCTGAGGAAGAAGGGGTCCCAAAGACCCCAAAGCCAATTCCCAAAGGGGCGTGTCGGGGGCAGAACGGGGCAGAAGTGGGGGGTGGAGAGATCTGGGGTTGGATGGACCTTGTTATAAAATCCCAGAGCCACTGCCTGGGGGGTGCACGTGGTGTGTGTTCCCCTGGCCTGAGGCTCCACTAAAGGACCTGCTCTCTTTATCTCATCTCATCCACTCCCCTGGCCTGGAGTCTTCTCCTCCGCGCTCTCTTGAGGCAACGGGGACTGGACCTACCAGGTGCTGGGGATGCTGGAAATCCCCCCCGGTGCCGGGTGGAGCACGTCAGCCTGGAGCACCCCCTCAACTGGGACTGGGGTATGGCCCGGCTCCCCCAGCACCGGGGGCACACTGGGAGGGGGCTGAGGGGCTCTGGGGGCTGTGGGGAGAACTGGTTGGGAGTTTGGGGGGTAAGGGAAAGGGTCTGGGGGGGGATGGAGAGGCTGAGAAGGAGGTTGTTGGGTGCTGGGAGGGCTGAGGGGGGCTTTGGTGAGTCCTGGGGGCAACTGGGAGGGAGTTTTGTGGGAGCCTTTTGGGGATGGGAGCGGCTTTGGGGGTAAATGGAAAGGCTGAGAAGGGATTTGGGGGGGTCCTTAGAGGGATGAGGGGGCCCCGCCTGGACCCCCCAATACATCCCCGCTCTGATTTTGTGGGGGTCGTGTGTCCCACTGTACCTGCTTTTGTTCTGACACCAGCCGAATGCTCCCGATGTTCCCAGTAAAGCTTCCCAATTCTCTGCATTCCCTGGATGCCCATTTTTGGGTTCACCTGACCTCCCCTTTCCCCCGCAGCCCACGGACCCCCCGAACCCCCCAGCCCCGGGGCTGCCGCGGGGGCCCCCAACGGCCCTCAGCCAATCCCAAAGCGCCCACGCCGCCCGCGCCCAATCCCAGCGCGCCGCGCTGATGACTCATCAGTCGCCGGGAAGACGCCTCGAAAAAAGGGCCCCAACTGCGCCCTCAGCCAAGCCCAGCGCGCCCCAAATCCCCCAAACGGCGCCGCCCGGCTGGTTTTGGGCTGTCAGCAGCTGTCCGGCGCTGGGCATGGAGCGTGTGCGGGGAGCTGGGGCCGTGCTGGCGGTGCTGGTGGTGCTGGGAGCCCCCCCGGCTGCGGGCGAGGAGCTGTCGGGTGAGCGGGGGGGTGGGAAAGAGGGGGGAAAAGAAGAAAAGAGGGGGTGGGAGCCCCAAAAATGTGAGGACGAGGGGGGTCGGAAGGCTCGGACTGAGTGGGAGGGGGGTGGGAGCCCTAAAGTAAGGTCAGGGGGTCTGGGGATTGTGGGGCAGGTGGGACAGGGGTGGGAGAGGGGGGCAAAAGGGTGTGGGAGAGCAGGCAGAGGGGTGCCCTGGGGGTCCCTGGGTGTCCCTTGAGCCCTGGAGCGGTTCCCTGGGGCTCTGGGGGGGTGGGATCGGCACTGGGGGGTCCCCAACCCCCCTGTCCATCCCCGGGGGGCTGATGAGGGGGTTCCCTCCCAGCCAAGAGCCGGTGCTGGGGCGTCCGTGGGGCAGAGGGGGGTGGGAAAGGGGGGTCCGGGGTGGCCCCTTGAGCTCCCAGCCTGCTGTAGGGGGCTGTGGGATGATGGGGGGAGACGGGGCACCCCCTGACCCGTGTCCTGCACACACAGGGGTGTTCGTGTTTTCATCTCCGAGCGAGTGTCACTTCATCAACGGCACCGAGCGGATGAGGTACGTGGACAGGTACATCTACAACCGGGAGCAGTACGTGCACTTCGACAGCGATGTGGGGGTGTTTGTAGGGGACACCCCGTTTGGGGAGATCCAGGCCAGGCACGCAAACAGCGACCCAGAATTGCTGGAGTACAAACGGTCTGCGGTGGACTGGCTCTGCCGGCACAACTACGAGGTGTACACTCTACCTGCAGTGGAGAGGAGAGGTGAGCGAGGGGCAGAGCGGGTCCACTCGGACCCTGCCCCGGGAATGACCCTGGAGCCCCTCAAACCTTCCCTGGGAATCACCCCAGACCCGTTAGCCCTCCCTGTGCCCATTCCCGTGCCCTTTGGCCCCTCCCAGTCCATCCCAGTCTCTCCCAGTGCCCCCCCGCGTGTCCACCCCGCTGGGGCCACCGAGCTCCCGCCCCTCAGCCAATCCCAGCGCGTCTCTGTGATGACGCTCCAGTTGCCAGGCAGACCCAAACCAAAGACTTCCCTCCCCAGGACTCAGCCTCCCAGTCCCGAGCGCTTCCTTCCCAGTCCACACCAGTCACTTCCAGTCCTTCCCAGTCACTCCCACACCCTCTCACTACACTCCCAGACCCTCTCACTCCATTCCCAGTCGTTCTCACTTCACTCCCACATCTCCCAACTCTCTCCCCAGTGCCCCCCCAGCCAAGCCCCTTCTCCCCCACTCTATTCCCAGTCCCTCCCACTGCCATCCCAGTCCCTCCCACTGCCATCCCAGTCCCTCCCACTGCCATTCCAGTCCCTCCCAAAGCCCTCCAAGCCCTCTGCCCTCCCTCCCAGTGCCCCCCAGCTCAGCCCAGTGTCTCCCCGTCACTCCCAGTGCCCCCCAGCGTGTCCATCTCGCTGGTGCCGTCGAGTTCCCAGCCCGGCCCCGGCCGCCTGCTCTGCTCCGTGATGGATTTCTACCCTGCACCGGTGCAGGTGAGGTGGTTCCAGGATGGGCAGGAGCTGCCGGAGCACGTGGTGGCCACCGACGTGGTCCCCAACGGGGACTGGACCTACCAGGTGCTGGTGCTGCTGGAAATCCCCCCCCGGCGCGGGGTCACCTACAGCTGCCAGGTGGAGCACGTCAGCCTGGAGCACCCCCTCAGCCGGCACTGGGGTACGGCCCGGCCCCCCCAGCCCCGGGGGCGACTGGGGGCGACTGGGAGGGAGTTTGGGGGGTGCTGGGGGTGATGGGAGGGAGGTTGGAGGGTCCTAAAGGGGCCAGGAGGGGCTGGGTGGGATCCCTGCAGGGGCTGGGAAGGGACTGGCAGGAGGTTTCAGGGACCCCTGGGTGGGCTGGGGGAGAGTGGGCCGGGCTCTGTGGGGTGCCTGGGGGTGTGTGGGAGGAGGTTTTGGGGGTGCTGACCCCCCCGGCTCCCCCCAGAGATGCCACCGGACACCGTCCGCAGCAAGATCCTGGTGGGGGTCGGGGGCTTCGTCTTGGGCTTGGTCTTCCTGGCGCTGGGGCTCGGCTTCTACCTGCGGGAGAAGGTAAAGGGGGGTCCCCAAATGGGGGTCGTGTCCCCACCTTTCCCAGAGCTTGTGGGCCCCCCCTGTCCCCCCAACCCCTTTGTTCTCACCCCCTTTTCTCTCCCCACAGAGCTCCTGAGCCGCTGGCGGCCGCAACCCCTCCTCGTGGCCCTGGGACCCCCCCAGTCCATCCCCACGCTGAGTTTGGGGGGTCGTGTGTCCCCCCCATCCCTGCTTTTATTCTGACCCCAGCCAGCTGCTCCCAGTGTTCCCAGTAAAGCTTCCCAGTTCTCCCCAGTCCCTGTAACTGGGGGGCAGTGAGGGCAGGGGGGAGGGGATCCCTGTCATAGCTTTACTTGTTCTGAAAAACCAAGCAGGAATTTTTCTTTGCCCTGCCCCACTGGAAAAGAAAGATGTTGAATGGGGGAGGGGGCTTTGCCTTGGGTGACTCACACCCACAAAGGAACTGGCCCAGCCCACATTGCAGGTTGGGAGCCCTCAGAAGGCTCTGGGGGGGTGGAGTTTTTTGCTTTCTCCTGGGCAAAGGGCAAGGCCCTTCACTTTGGCCTTAACTCAGGCAAGGGCTGTGTTGGAGAGGCTCCGAGGTCCTTTTGTTCTCGGCCTGCTCATCTGGCTGTTTGCTGGTTCCCGTTTGCCTTCGTTTCCTGCGCCCTGTTCTGCCCCCAGCCCGGACCTGCTCGGACTTCACGGGACAGGTTTGACCCCCTGTACCAGGGTGAATTTATGCTGATACTTTTGGTCTGTGTTTGGCCCTGCCACCTGTGAAAGCTTTGCTCTTTCCCTGCCAAGTTATGGGAAAACAAGCCCTGATAAACGGGAAAGTTGTCCTTGAAGAGAGCTTCTTGTATAAACTGTTGTAATTGGCATTCTGTGATTGACGAGTTGTCCTGCAAGGTCGCTTGAAGGAGAGTTTGAGGAGGAGGATGAGGAAGGCTCGGCCCCAGACTCAATTAAGAAAGACCCCCAAAGCACACTGTGTGTGTGTGAGGGGATTTCCCAAGTTCTCACGTGCACAGAAGGGAGGCACTGACATAACGGGGGGTGGGACTGAGGGCCTCGGGCTGGGCGGTGCTGGCCACTCCTGGGAGGCTGTGGCCACTCAGTTAATTGTATAAAAAGCAGATAGTGCTTTCTTGGGGAGAGCTAACTTCACACCAAGGACAACGTTGCCTTTGGCGGGGACACCTGCCAGTTTGTGAACTCACTGACTCTCCAAGGATGCAGCTTCTGCTCTGGGTAATTATAGGCCTGCTAGGTCAGTAAGAGAACTTTATGGGCAACAGCTGGGGAACTGGGGGCTTATTTCTCTCCTCCTTCCTCCCTTTTGGGTTTGTTCGTTTTGTTGGCCACCTTTTGGTAATAAATATTGATTTTTGTTAAGCTTTCAATGGTGCCATGGTTTTCAGGCTTCAGTATGTTCGAACCCCTCCCTAATACATTTTTGGGGGCGAGGATGGGATAGTGAACACGAAACGCACCGTTGCCAAGGACAAAGTAGACTTTGCAGGTGGGATGCACAGCCTGTGGAGTGAACTGCTGTTTTTTGTAGGAAATTGGGCTAGGGGGCCAGGCTCCGGAATATAGCTGACTCCCTGTGCTGGGAGTGGCAGGGTTGGCTGGTTGCAAGTTTGGTGCTGGGCTGCTGTCTCTGGGGCTGCCGGGGGAAGAGGTTTTTTCCCTGTGGAGCTGCACTGCGCTCTGGGATACTTGTTGAGAAATCCGGGACCTGTCAGGAAAGGATTTCCTGCAGGGCCACGCCGGATGGGGGCTTGCCGAAAAACCGGGACCCGGGGCAGTAGGAGTTCCCTGGGGATGCGCTGGGCTGTATGCAAAATCGGGACCTGGGGAAGGGGCATTTCCCCGGGGACGCGCCGGGCAGTATTTAAAACCGGGACCCATGGAGGGAGCATTTCCCCAGGGACGCGCCGGGCAGTATTTAAAACCGGGACCCATGGAAGGAGCATTTCCCTGGGGACGCGCCGGGCTGTTTTTAAAACCGGGACCTGAAGAAGTAAAAGTTCCCTGGGGCCACGCTGGTCTGTGTTTAAGCCCGGGATCCGGGGGGGGTCAGGCTTTCCCCCCGGTTCCATGCCAGGATGGGTTCTTAGGCCCAGAACTCGGGGGAGGGGGGGCAGGCATTTTCCGTCCCGGGGCCACGCCAGGATGTGTTCTAACTGAATTTACTGGGAGTTCGCACAGGGGGGCTGACAGGAGCCCAGCAGCAAACTGCAGCGGGCAGAGGGAAAAAAAGAGATACTGACTTTTTTTTCCTTTTCTCGGCCGCTTTTTACCCCCTCCTTTTCGGAGGCGGGGGAGGTGGCAGTTTGCAGCTGTAGTGAGTCAAGAAGAGGAAAAAAAAGAAGAGTAAAAGCAGCTCCTTTTCTCTTCCCCTCCCTGGGCAGAGGGAGAGCTGCAGCCTCAGCAGCTGAGGTAGCAGGGAGATAACTTTTGGTTTTGGTAACTTTAGAAAAGGGAAAATTGTTTATATAGTGTGTTTTGAGATTTAGGCCAGCAAGCACCAGGTGCTGGGTGCACATGGGCAATTGGATGCCTTCGCACACGTTATAGTCAAATTTAGAGAAGAAGGTTAAGAATAGTATTGAATTTGACGAGGAGAGGAAAAAAAAAAAAGTTGGAACTTAGCATTGATTGATTAATTTGTGCCTATGTTTGGGATCTTATTGTGTTGAAAGCCCTGTTTAGGGAGTTTATGGTTATGTTTGTCAAGTTGGCATGGCTAATAGCATCTAATCCATGGAATCCAGCAGCCCCCAGGAGCTGGTTTCTCCTCTGAGGGTGCAGAGCAGCAGGGCCTCTTCCAGACCCAACTGTACCTTCTGGGAAGGTTGGATTTATAGGAACAAGCTTTGTACAGAGAAGTCAATTAGAGAATTAGCTGAGCTTTGTTTTCACGATTGTTGATAAAAATTAGTTGCTGTGACTCTCTGTATGTTATGCTCTTCTGAATTAACCTGCGTGGAACAGGTTAATACTCTGTCCCCTGAGGGTGCTAGTGGATATGGGGTTTTATGGCCCTGGTGGGGGCAGTGAGACAGCAGCTGCCAGCCTCAAAGTCATTGTGGGTTTAGGTTCCTGAAAGTTTAAAAGCCATGTTAATTTAGGTTCACGTGGTGGTAATTTTCGGTTCACGCGGTGGCCATTTAGTTCACGCGGTGGGCAGGTGTGAGTTGGGGTCACAAACAGACACCTCAAGTAGATATTAAGTTGTTAGTATGGGAAGGGGGGGGTTGTTTGTGTTTTGTCTCCCACAGGACCCCGCTGACTTCCAGCATGTTTGATGAAAGCTTATCATGAGCAAGAATTCTGGACAGAGATCAGTGAATGCTGCGCAGCACAAGACCAGCCCGACTATTACATGGAAGGAAACATATCCTAAACATGATTCATTTGTGTCTACTAACTCTTACTAACTGGTGTAATGATTCAGTTATTGTGTACCTGTCTGTTGTGTGTCTTATTGTCCACACCTGATGTTGTGATTCGTGTAATGCACAATGTCTGTCAGGTGGTCCTTGTTTATCATTTGTGGTTCTCAGTGAGTCTGGCCAGGGTCCAGGAAGATACAGTGGTTACAGACATGACTACTCCTGCATTAGCCTATTCAGTGCAGGCCATGGATCTTGAATGACAAAATAGATAGTTATGCTTTGTTTGGTATTACTGGTACGCAACAATCAGGATTGGAATACTATTCCTGACCGGTGTGCTGTCAAGTTATTCTGGCAGCAGTGTTAAAGGTTAAGGCTAAGCCCTGGCTTTAGGATGTGAAGGTAATATGTGATTGCTGTATGCAGAGTGTCTGCAATTTTGCTTGGTTTTGCCTCCTGGGATGAGGCAGACATGTCATTAAGGGGGGAAAGAAGACAATGGAAAACTGTAGAACTTGTAACATCCTGAAGCCTAATGGTCATCACTGCATAGAGTGATCCGTTTCTGTGCTGTTCATGTCACACTGGTGATGTTTGTGAAGATCAGACATTGTTTTGCAGTGCTCATATTTGTATCTGTTTTGTCCCAGTAGTGTTACAGCAGGTGGCAAGAATTACTTGGAATCCACAAATGACATAAACCCGTTGGCTTACGAGTCTACACAAGAACATATGTGATCATGAAAGAACCATGGGTGAGGTGCTGGGCCTCGCAGAAGAAAAGTCTTATGTTAAAAGGCTGGTTGGCAAGACTGCAAAGGAAGGACTGATGTTTGTGGACCTCCCTATGGGCTCTGGCTCGCATCATGCCTGCAATTTTCTTGTGATGAACTAGTAACATTCTAGTTAGGTGCAGAAATAGTTACTTTTATAGCATGGAGGCAAGAGATACCTGCACTATCACTCCATGAGGTGGAGGGGATTGACTGCAGTCAGGGGCAAGCTATGGCAGGATGATTTGCCCCTGATGAGGCCTCGAACCTGCACAGAGGGTGCAAATTATCTGTAGGAGCTTTTGGTTAAACCGGAATGGTGTCTGGTGTTGAATCAAACTCCAGGCATACAGTGCCTGTGATGGCTCCTGATAGGCCTGTAAGAAATTGTGGCTGGCAGTCAACCACTTCATACTATAAAAGATGAACTGAAAGTATAAAAATTGTTCAGTGGTTTAAGCTACAGTGTGTAGGAAGCCCGGAGCTTCACTGTGTTGTCTAAGCCCATATAAGGGACCACACCTGTTCATCTGTCTGGGAATGACATCTGCCAACCGGAGAATGCTTGTCCAAAGGACTGTTGACTTCCAGCAGCTGATTACTGAATCCCACTTGGACCTCCTTCCTGGAGATGGACATGATTATCAAGATAATATTGTCTGGACTTTCACTGTGGGAAACTCTCACCTGTGCCATGGTCCAACCACAGACCACGCGGTGGCATGTACTAGGATGGAGTTGTGATGATATTTTTGGTCTGTGTTTGGCCTTAGCCACCTGCAGTAGTTTATAGTTCTTCCTGCCAAGTTCACTGATAAAACACTGAATTTGCCCTTGGAGGGAGAACTTCTGTATAAACTGTTTTAATTGGTCTCCTGTGATTGGTTAATGGCTCGTCAAGGGCATTTGGAGGAGAAAGTGATGATGAGGTGAGGAAGGCTTGCCCCCAGACTCAATTGGGAAAGACCCCCAGGACTCACTGCGCCTGCGTGGGGGGATTTCCAAAGTGCTCACCCATGCACAGGAGGGGGGCACTGACATAACCAAGGGGGTGGGATTGGGAACCCCTGACGGGGCGGTGCTGGCCACACCTGGGAGGTTGTGGTCTCTCAATTAATTGTTTAAAAAGCAGACAGTGCTTTCTTGCAGGGAGCTAGCTTTACTTCAAGGACAACGTTGCCTTTTGGCGAGGACGCTTGCCAGCTTGTTAACTTACTGACTCTCCGAGGATGCCACTTCTTCTCTGGGTAATTATAGGTATGTTAGGCCGGTAAGAGACCTTTATAGGCAACAGCTGGGTGACTGGGGAGGTCGCGCTGGGGGCTTATTCCTCTCCTCGTTCCTCCCTTTTTGGGTTTGTTCATTTTCTTGGCCACCTTTTTGTAATAAATATTGGGGTTTTTTGTTGAACTAGCAACGGTGTCCGTTTTTCGTGTCTGTATATCTCAGACCTTTTTCCCTGATAAAGTAACCCCTCCCCGATACAGTGTGAGTCGCGGGTCTGCCTGCCTTCCTCGGCCGCCACCGAGCTGGTCTGCCTGCCTTCCCCACCGCCACGGGCTTTATCTTTCCTCACCATTTTACTGTTTATTGCCTTCCCCGCCGTCTCGTGTGCCCCATCTAGCCCCGACAGCCTCACTCATTCCCCGGCTCCACCCGAGCACGTTCCATCGCGGCTCTTGGAGCCTTGGAGCTCCCGGGGGTGAGGTGGGGCTGAGCCCCTTCCCAGTGCTCCCAGTGTGCCCAGTCACCCCCCAGCACCCCAGGGAGGGCTTCGGGGGGACACAGCACACAAGGGCTGCTGGGGGGTCCCACCTCACTTCTGTTTGTTCTGTTCTTCCCAAACTGGGCAAAACAGATTTTTGGATTTTCTACCCGAACTCTGTCCCCCTGGTGCCCCCCAGGAGCGGCTCTACCCCCCCAGAACGGGACCGTGTCCTGACCGATGGAGCTGAGAGGGACGAGGGGGTGTCAGACAAGTGGGGAAAAAAAACCCTAAATGACCAGGGGGAGTCAGCTCCTCCTGCCCTGCCTGGTTCTGACACTCCCATGGCTCCAGCCTTTTTGCCACCCCCACTCCCCTGGGAGATGCTTCTTGGGGAAGCAACACCAAATATCACCTGTCACGTTTTAGTCTCACCCCCTAAAAACCTCAATCAGAGGCTTTTTGAGTTGATTTAATAAATTAATTTGATTAATTTAATAATTTTCTGCCATTCGGCCCAACCCTGTGTGTGTTCCTGCACCTCCAGGTGAGCGCCCTCCTCCTCCTCCTGGCTGGGGACACCCAAACCCTTTCCCCAGGCACAGGGGAGGCTGCAGAATATAGAGATATGTTTAAAAAAAACCCCAAAGAAACATAAAAGGCCTGGTTGGTGCCATTTCCTGGGACCGGACGCGCGTTGGTCACGAGGTGAGAAGGTGTCCGAGGCTGGTGTCACTCTCGGGACATGCCAACGACCTCCAGAGCCACCATGGCTGGGGAAATGGGTCATGCCGATCTAAGAAATCCTGGGAATGGGCCTTCTCCAGCTGAGAAATGTCCTGGTGAGTGTATTTTGGGGGAAAAAAGGCTTATTTCAGGCCCTGGGAAGAGTTTTGGGTCCGTTACCTTTGGGGTCCCTTTGCTTCTCCATCCCCACGTTCAGGTTTCCAAGCTCATGGGGTGGCCTTTGAAATGGGGTCTGGGCTTGTCTGGAGCGGGACAGGGACAGGAGAGGCTGGAAAATCTCCAGAACTGGAACAGTTTTGTTTCCCAGACCCTTCACTGGGTGGCCAAAAGGGGATCCCAGGAAGCCCCAGGGGAGCCACCACCCCTGGGAGGGCAGGGAAGGGGCCGAGCCCCGTTCGGACCCCGGAGGTGTCGAGGGCTGGAGGGACCCGTGGCCACCAACTCCCAGCTGGAAACTGAGCCCCTTTGGGAGTTCCCAGGTCCTACCCTCTGTCACTGGGTCCTCGAGGCTGCTCCCGAGGCTGCTGCACCCCCTGAGCCCCCCAACCCCCCCAGGGGTGCTGCCCTGGCTCGAGCCCTGTCAGGGGGGATTTATGGCTTTGGAGGAAGCAAAGCAACCAGAAACTTCTGCTCCAACTCACAGCTCAGCAGAGGGGTTTGGTTTTGTTTTTCCTCTAAACCGCCAATCTTCATGTTTTTTTACAATTTTTAAGCTTAATTGTGGCCTCTTCCAGCTCCTGCCCCATGCCCGTGGTGGCACAGAGTCCTCCTCACAGCCGGGGCTCTGGGGCACCTCGTCCTGCTGGTGCTGGTGGTGCTCCGAAATGTGAGTGGTGAGTAACCAGCTCTTATCTCCATCTCACATCCTGGCGATGAGAGGTCTGGGAGCGGAAATCTGGGTTTGTTGCAGCGGTTCAGGCCCTGGAGGGTTGGTGCAGACACGAGAGCCAAGAGCAAACCCCCCTCTGGGCACACCTGGAGCATCCTCATGAACAAGGGAGGAGGGCAAGACCCATGGGCTTTGGACCAACTTCATTAACTGCGGGGCAAAACCCGCCCTGTCTCTGTGGGGTTTGTGGCTTGGCTTCAGCTTCTCATTCCCACGTCTTTGCTCCCAGTTTTTCAGGGATCTCCAGGTCCTGAAAGTGACACCAGAGTTGAGAGCCAGGCCAGGAACCAGAGGGAGCAATGCATCTTCCCATCCCTGTTGTGGTACTTCTGCCAGCCCCAGGGGCAGAGCCCCCCAGGTGAGCCCCCTTCCCACATGGTTCTGCTGGGAGAGGCTCAGGTGGGACCTCGGGGGGCTCCTCCTGCGAGGAGACCCTGCACTGAGGGTTCTTTGGCAAAAAGGAGCATTTTTAAGGAAGAATTCTCTTTTCCGTGCGATTTTTGGCGGTCCCACCTCCCCGGAGGAGCATGGTCAGCCCAAGGGGGGATGTTTCTCACCACCCTTCCTGCACCCCAACCACTTGCTCTGCCCTCATGGTCACCCAACTTCTTCCTCCTCCTCTTCTCCCCCCTCCTCTCCCTCCTCCTCCTCCTCCATGGTGGCAGAGCAGAAAAACCACAAGGGTGGGAAATGACTCGAGGGTTTGGTGCCTTTCATTTGGGGGGGACAGGGAAGACCTTGCTCACCTTTGGGGTGTCTCATTCATGGCCTTTCCTCCTCTCCAGCCCCTGCTGGCTGCAAGCTGTGCCCCCAGGACTGGCAGCTCCGTGGGGAGAGATGCTACTGGCTCTCCAAGGAATCGGGGAACTGGACTCGGGGCAGGAAAAGCTGCGAAGATCAGGGCTCCGAGCTGGTGGTGCTCAAGAACGAGACAGAAATGGTAAACAGGAAGGAGAAGGCTTAGAAAGGACCCAGAAGTCCTGGGTTTTTAGGGAGGGGGGCAGGGGAGCAAAATGCTCCCAGTAGCAGGAGGGTTTCGGGTTCAGAGCATGGGGCCGCTCATGTCCCATGGGTTTTGGCGGTCAGGTTTGTTCTGTGGCTTTGCACCCCACGGAACTCCACATGGAGAGATTTTTTTGGAGCAACCGGTCCCTTCCATGTCCCAGGAGAACGTCGAGAGTGTCACAAGTAGGATCTCGTGGTCGGTGTGGGTCGGGTTGAGGTCGCGGCAGAAGGAGTGGACGTGGGTGGATGACACCCCCTACGACCCCCACAGGTGAGTGTCCGAGGTCTGGGGGGGTAAAAAGCTGCTTTGGTCCATTTGAGACCCCGATCCACGTCCACACATCGCTGGGGGCCATGCAAGGGTCTCTTATTCCTCTGGCAGCACTCTGCAGACCAAGAGTCGGGGTCATGGGACACACTGGGGTCATGGGGCATGTTGGGGTTGGTTATGGGGCATGTTGGGGTTGGTTATGGGGCATGTTGGGGTTGGTTATGAGGCACATTGGGGTCATGGGACACTTTGCTCCTCTCAGCCAATAAACCCTTCATCGTGTAGGTTTGGGGTCCTGCAGGAGCCGGACAAAGGGTTCTGTGGGACCCTGAAAGGCAAGAACTTGGAGGTTGATGGCTGTGCCAGTGACCACACGTGGGTTTGCCAAAAAGCCCCTTTCCAGCTCTCCTCGCCCATGGTTGGGAAGCTGGATGATGCCTCCACCTGACACACTCGGGCACGGACCTCGTGTGGTACAAAAAAAAAATTTATTACAATTTTTTCATGGTTTATCCACCTCATTACATCAGCAGTAAATTCCTGTTAGTGACTTTTCTCTATATCTACTTTTTAGTTAAACATTCTCTGCACAGGAGAAAAATACTCCCAAGCAATTTCACACACACACGGATTTATCACCACATCTGCATTTATCTTGCAAGTTCCCCTTAAGTTTCTCCCAGAGTCACATAATCTCGGTCCCTA
Organism: Manacus vitellinus; assembly: GCF_001715985.3. NCBI lineage: Eukaryota > Metazoa > Chordata > Aves > Passeriformes > Pipridae > Manacus > Manacus vitellinus. The sequence continues at coordinate 59,908 of NW_021938155.1, forward strand.
CACTTAAGTGTTATTTTTATGCTTTTATATTACTGTAGATAATAATAAGCCAAGCAGCTCCATCCCTGCTTTCCTTTGCAACCAAACTGTCCTAAAATAAACACACATATTCCAACACCCGCCCCTTCGGTGTCTTCGCTCTAAACCCACCCCATGGGAGTGACGGCTCAAAGAGCCATTTAGCCCCGTCCTCAATGGGTGTCACCAACGGGTGGAATTGGCGGTTCTGTGAGGGAGATTCTGTGAGGGCAATTCTGTGAGGGCGACTGTGAGGGTTACTCTGTGAGAGTGATTCTGTGAGGGCAGTTCTGTGAGGGCGTTTCTGTGAAGGGGATTCTGTAAGGGTGACTCTGTGAGGGCAGTTCTCTGAGGGCGGTTCTGTGAGGGCGGTTCTGTGAGGATGACTCTGTGAGGGCGCCTCTGAGGGCAGTTCTGTAAGGGCAGTTCCTTGAGGGTGACTCTGTGAGTGTGGTTCTGTGAGGGCGACTCTGTGATGGCGCCTCTGTGAGGGTGATTCTGTGAGGGTGACTGTGAGGGAGGTTCTGTGAGGGTGTTCCGCCATCTTGGCTCCCTCAGGATGAACAGGGCCAACCCGGCACCCGCGGGTGTTCCCTCCGACCTTTCCCCACCCGCATGGGGCGAGCGGCCCCCGCAGCTCCCGCCCCGACCAGGACACGAGGGACAGCGGTGGGGTCGTACAAACTTTAATATAAATGGGTAAAAAAGGAGAAGGAGAGAGAAGCAGAGCGGCAGCACTGATACAGTAACTCTGCTGAGACCACAATCAGGACATTGTACATTCACATTCACAGATTCGTGTAGTGTTGAGCAGCAGATGAATACTTCATATGCACACGTAGTGTTATGCATCTGCATCGTTAAGGTGTAAACATATAGTCATAGAAAATTAGGAAAACTGGAGAAAGAAACCCCTAGTCCACGAAGGCACACATCCACTTCCACATCATGTCCCTGCAGGTTCACCTCCTTGAGACCAGTTACTGAGGTGACAATGACAAAAGGCACCGAGGTTCCTGAGGTTGTGCTGAGATGTGTCACAAAGCAAATGTTCACCTGCAGAAGGACATCCCTGGGCTAGTGGAAAAAGGAAAGCTGTGAGTCTTCAGGATGGAGAAGGTCCTTTCTCCCTCACTTCTATTACAGATGAGGGAGTTTGGGGTTTGCTGCAGAGGTACGGCAGCTGCTTTGAACAGTCCTCGCTCCTGAGTACAGTCCGCCAGGTACACACACTCTGAATTGCCAAGGACCTCCAGCCTGCAATGAGGAGCAGAGACAGCACTGTTACAGGGCAGGGCTGTTAACAGGACAGGTCGTCTCTGCCCATTCCCCCCAGCAGATGAGGAGACAAGCGCTGCCCAGGAGGGACAGTCCCAGCAGCCTCATCCCCCCCATCCCCTGCCCGTCCCCCCGGGACTCACGAGGAGTTGTAGCTGCTGCCATCCACCCACTGCAGCCGCTCGCCCCGTCTCCGCAGCCCGAGCCAGTAATCCAGGTTGCCATTGAGGTGGAAGATGTGGTCCTGGGAGGGAGAGAGCAGGTGGTCCTGGGAGGGAGAGAGGAGCGGGCAGTGAGAGCTGCCCCGGGCCAGAAACCCCCCCCAGCCTCCCCTCTGCCATCCACACCCCCCAGAGCCCCTCACTCACCATCTCCTCGTCACTGAGCATGGCCAGGGAGGCCCCGAGCTTGGAGCACCGATTCTGAGCCTGCTCCCAGGTCCTCTCATCCTTCAGGAGGTAGTAACAGATGCTGTTGTGCTGATCCCAGGCCTCAAGAGAAGGCACAGAGCATGGATCCTTAGGTGTAACTGGAATCTCTCTGTGACTTTTTCCTGGAGAGAGAAAGGGAGAAGGTCAGAGGATTCCCCTCCACAGGGAGCAGGGAGCCCAGCCCTGTGCCCAGAGCTGCCTCTGTGCTGAGGCAGCTGCTCCTTCCTCACCTGCCAGCACAATCTTATCCACCACAAAAGCCACGTTCAGGAGCACAGACAGCACCAGGAGCACAGTCAGCCCTCGGCAGGATCTGAACCAATTGCCTAGAGCTGGAAAGAGCCACTGGCCATGAGGATGGAGCTGTCCTGAGCAGGCCCAGCCCTCACATCCCCCCAGCCAAAGCCAGAGCAGCCAGAAGTGTCGGCACCAGCCACTGACAGGGGCGAGAAGCCTCTTGCAGACACCTGGAGCAGCCTCACACTTGCCAGCCCTGCCCTGGTGGGGCAACTCTGTCCCCTCCCTGCAGGACACAGGTGGCCCTGCACTCACCCTGACATTTCCTGAGAATCATTTTGTGTATATTCCTTTTTTCTGTTCTGTCCCGGAGACTCAGGGACTCCTCTGCATTCCTACCATTCCAGTTGCTTCCACTCTCCATATCTTGAATCACTGCAAAGTTAGAAGAGGGAAAAGTCACAACTTGAACCTGAGGCATCGCTGGGGGTGAAAAAAAACCTCTTTGAGTGCAGATTTAACAGGAGCACTGTGTCAGACTGTAGAGAATACATAGAGAACAGTCCAGAGAGGGGGATTGTGCCCAGGGGCTCCTGCCCGGCAAGTTTGGAGCTCTGGGGCACTGAGCGCTGATGAAAGAGTCACTGCTTGTAAACTGTGCGAAGGACCGGAAAGAAAAGCAGCAGCGCGGTGGCTCCAGCCCCGGGATGGCAGGATCGCATCTGTCATTCAATCCAAGAATGGTTTGGGACGGGAGGGACTTTCAAGCCCATGCCATCCCCCCGCTGCCCCGGACACCTCGCAGCAGCCCCGGTGGCTCCAAGCCCGGTCCCACCTGGCCGGGAACACTCCCGGGGACGGGGCAGCCAACTCTGCCCGACCGGGAGGAACCGGGACGATCCCCGACGGGGGCGCACGGTTGGGTACAGAGACAGCCCCGCCGGCCCGGTCGGTGGCTCCCCCCGGTCCTCCCTCCCCGACCCCGCGGCCGATGCGGCGCGGTGAGCGATCGGGCTGCGCGGGGCCGGCGCTGAGACCCGGTGAGAGCCACCGGGGGCGGCCGCTCCAAACACTTCACCCCCAGTGCCTGCCAGAGCCCCCTCCCAGCACCGCCGACATCCACCACCCAGGGCAGGGCGAACCCTCCAGACCCCCCTTTTCGCCCCCTCCCGCTCCCCGAGCCCCGGCGCTCCCACCTGCACCTCGAACACGCGCTCGCCGCCGCCGCCTCGATTTCTTGGCCACCGGAGCGTTTTATTCCGACGGGCCCGTGACATCGCCGACGAAGGCGGGGACGAGGTGGACGCGAAAACGTCGCCGACAAAGGCGATGGGAGGTTGCACTGCACTGACCGCCCTCACAGACGGGAACCTCCAGCGGGAAACGGTGCAGGAAAAGGGCAAGAGAAACACCCCTTTGTCTCCTTTGCGGCAGGACTGGGACACTTTTTGCTCCTCTCAGCCAATAAACCCTTTGTCGTGCAGGTTTGGGGACCTGCCGGAGCTGGATAAAGGGTGTGGGACCCTGAAAGGCAAGAGCTTGGATCTTGATATCTGTGCCAGTGACCACAAGTGGGTTTGCCAAAAAGCCCCTTTCCAGCTCTCCTCGCCCACAGTTGGGAAGCTGGATGATGCCTCCACCTGACACACTCGGGCACGGACCTCGTGTGGTACAAAAAAAAATTTTATTACAATTTTTTCATGGTTTATGCACCCTGTTACATAAGCAGTAAATTCCTGTTAGTGACTTTTCTCTATATCTACTTTTTAATTAAGCATTTACAGAGCAGGAGAAAAATACTCCCAAGCAATTTCACACACACATGGATACATCTCACCATGTCTACATTAAAGTTGCTGAGCTCCCCTTGAGATTCTCTCAGGGTCATATAATGTTGGTTCCTGATACTTAAGAGTTATTTTTATGCTTTTATATTACTACAGATAACAATAAGCCAAGCGGCTCCATCCCTGCTTTCCTGTGCAACCTTGTCCAGGCCATGGGCTGCAGCTTTTCCAGGAATGTGCCCTGGGAGACAGTGTCCAAGGCTTTGCTGGAGGACCTTTCGAGGTCCCTCTGGATGCCAACCCCAGGGAAGGGCTGGAGCTGTGCCAGGGCAGGGTCAGGTTGGATTCCAGGAAAAGGTTCTTCCCCCAGAGGCTGGTTGGCACTGCCCAGGCTCCCCGGGGCAGTGGGCACAGCCCCAAACCTGCCAGAGCTCCAGGAGGGTTTGGATGATCCTCTGGGGAACAGGGGGTGACTCCTGGGGATGGGCCTGGGCAGGGCTGAGGGTTGGACTCCATGATCCTTGTGAGGTGCTTTCTGATACAAGATATTTTTGAGATATTCAGTGAAAATTTCCCGGCCAGACAACTGAGATGTTCCCCCAGCAGTTCCAGTTGCAGTGCTGGGGTGAAGCTCCCTCATCTGGCTGGAGATCTAGGGTGAAACTCCTGTTTTGGGGTCTCTTAATTTCCCCTTCCACAGGACATAGTCATTGGGGCGGCTGCAGATCCAGTTCTTCTCCGTGTGGCACAGGGACGAGCTGATCCACCCATAGTTCAGGTACCCACAGGGTCCTCCACCCCTCACCTCAAACCTGCAAATGCCAATGGGACCAGAGTGAGAAAGGGAAAATAAAAAGAAGGAAACTCCCCCCAAAAATTAGGAAGAGCTGGGATTTCCTCTCTGGTAGAGAAGGGCTTGGGCTGGGGGGCTCTCCAATTCTCTGATCAGGGTTGGGGGGCAGCGACCTCGGCCCATCCCAACCCCCCATGGAAAGCCAGGAGCTGCCTGGACACCGGGCAGGAGAAGGTGCCCATCCCAGGATGGGGCATCCCAGACTCCAGGAAATCCCTGGGGCCCACCCCGGGGCTCCAGCACGGACACAGGGACCCACCTGCCGTTCAAGGTCGTGCCATTGATCCACTCCCAGCCCTTATCCCTCATTCCCAGCCCGATCCAGTGGTTTGCTTCGCCTTTATAGCGCAGAAGTAACGTCGCGACGGAAAGCTCTAGACACCTCAATATGAGAATCCAGGAACTTCCTTTATTGTAGATTGACAGTAGCTTAATATACACTCTATAATAGGTTCATGAATATTACAGAAATCAGGCTCATTATTGGTGCTCAGTTAGGTGGTGATATCATCTTAACTGCTTCCCACTGTTTACACAGGTGGCTCGTTAAGTGCCTTTGTTTTGGTAATGCCTAGCTCTGTTTCTCAGCTCAATTTAGGATACCCAAGGACACTGCCGCTTTCTCATGGCCCTGCTATCTCAGACTTTCTCATGGGCCTAGTCAGACTGCGTCTTATACTTTAGCAGCTCATCCATAGCCTTAGCCATGTTCATATGTCCTCGCATTTCTAACCAATCCACTACAATTTCCCCCGTTTTTATTTCGTGCCAACAATGCTTTCTTTGTCGTAGTATTTAGACGTCTAGTAATACAAGAAAAGGCAACACGAGCTATTACTAAGATTACAATAACTGTCAATATCCATTGTATAACTTAGAGCCCATTCAGAATAAGGAATCACTATGGTTCAACAGAATCACGTTACACATCTCTAAAATCTTGACACCGGCAGAAAGTATTTTTAAGTTTACACATTCACACATTCATGTAGCTTTTTTCTTTCACACAACATTCAGGTGGCCACCTCAGACACACTCCTCAATCACACACACATTTTCAAGTGGTCATTGGCTGTGCACTTCTTGTCAGTTTCATAATTCAAAGGAAATTTATGGCATAGCCGCCATCAGCAATCTGCAAATCCTGCATAACTCTCCATGTAAAAGACAAATACAGCAAGAAAGAACAGAATATTATCTTGGAAATCTTCAACGCTTCTTATAGAGCAATGATATTTTATCATAAAGGCAATAAAGCTACTTTTGCAGGGGGAAGACTATATCCCCTTCTGTCTCATCGTTCCGTCTCCAAATCTTCTACCTGCACCCTGCCCCTGGGGGAAACAGCCAAATTTCATGTAAGAGAAGCAAAATGGCAAACTATAGGAAATTCTTAACAACCTTCTGCAATATGCAAAAGCTAAGCACGGATGTCGCGTTATTTCTAATCTTACTTCAAAGGATTTTTCGTCAGTCTCCCTTTCTGTTTTTGAAGAAAACATTTGAGAGTGCCATGAGCACACTGCATGCTTAACACCTATTGCTGTAAAAACAATGCAATCTTATTTGATTTATAAGTTGGGATATTGTTAATTTTAAGTTGTTTTTTCTCTTTTCCCTTTTTTCCGTGTTTTACCGTCTTTGCCTCCCCCCACGCTCCTCATTGCCGAAGGACGAAGGAGGGGAAGGAGGGGCTGGGCTCACCCAGAGAGATCAGCAGAAGGAACTTAATCACAGGGTCTGCTTAAGAAAAGACAAAAACATAGGAGAGGGAGAGAACAGCTGCAAACAGGCACGTTTCAGAGAAGGGGTGATTGGTGTAACGGGGAAAAAGAGAAACAGCTTTCCCCCTTCCCCGACTGCACCCCCCAATGTTTTTGCTACCGTCATTAACTCGCCGCTCTAGGAAGAGGAGCAACACCAGGGAAAAACCACTCGCTGCAAAGAAGGGAAGGGGAACGCACACCCCCCGGGACCATGGCTGTCAGCAGTGCGGGGGACACAGAGCCCCCCCGCCGCCCGCCCGCGCCCGGGGCCGCCGGCGTGCACGCGCGGGCGCACTGCTCCGAGCCGTTTCACCGGCCCCGGCTCTGCGGCGTCCGGGAGCGCTCCGAGCCGGGGCCGCGCACCGCTCCGAGCGATATCACCGGCCCCCGGCTCTGCGTCACCCGGGAGCGCTCCGAGCCGGGGACACGCAGGCAGCGCGACCACCGCTACTGCCCTGCTGCCCGGCGCAAGCACCCAGCGCCATGAACGCAGCCACAAATGTGCAGCGCAGTCCCGCTGCACAGTTCAGATGAAAAGCTGGAAGTGTCTTAAGGTGGAACTCAGTCATAGTGTTCGTAAAGTTCATCTCTGGTCCATCAGCAGTACTTTCACGCCGCAGCTGTCGTCTCCGATCGTCCTGGATATGCACTGCCGAGACGCTGGCACCGCGTTCATGTTGGCGGGGCCGCTCCGTTGTTTCCGGCCCCGTTCCGTGATCTCTGGTCCCGCTCCGGCTCCCTTCAACTCCGCTCGACTCCCTTTTTACACGATTTCTCCGTATGATGGTATCCAGTAGCATCCTAATGTCCTCAGACTGTGCTTTAATGCCTTTGACTGTTCCAGATAACAATCGCCAAATTGTAAGGAGGGAAGCAGCAACTTTTTCTCCCTTACAGGCAGCAGTAAAGAGTTTATCACTAAGTTCTTTCCAAGTAGAGATAGTAAAGGCAGTTACAGTGTTCGCTTCATATCCCTGGCCCTTACATGAAAGCAGCATCTGCCACAAAGCCAGTTCGTCTTAACTCCCCGCTTTCCCAGAAAGCATTGGAGCAATGATAGTGCCGCCTGTCCCTCTATTACCTAAAAATAAAAACGTGTTACCACGCTTTGTGCAGCCCTTTCCACGAGACTTTGCGGCTTTGTCGGCGGGCCTCCTTCTTCAGGAGTCGTCCCGGGCGCCGGGCCCTGGAAGCACGGAACTTAACTCTTTCGCCATCCGAAATCCCCGAAAGGGAGGCGTCCGGCAGCGGCAAGTTGAGCTCTTTTTCGTCCAGCCCTTTCGCCTTCTTGTGCTGCACAGCAAGACCGACCGAAACTCCTACGTCCGACCACGGCTGCGAGAACCCGACTTGGCTCTCGGGAGTCCGACTTGACTCCAACCCAGGAGATCCGACTTGACCTCCTAGGGACCCCCACTTGGTCCCTGTCCACGGGCGCCAGAATAAAGTCGCGACGGAAAGCTCTAGACACCTCAATATGAGAATCCAGGAACTTCCTTTATTGTAGATTGACAGTAGCTTAATATACACTCTATAATAGGTTCATGAATATTACAGAAATCAGGTTCATTATTGGTACCCGGTTAGGTGGTGATATCATCTTAACTGCTTCCCATTGTTTACACAGGTGGCTCGTTAAGTGCCTTTGTTTTGGTAATGCCTAGCTCTGTTTCTCAGCTCAATTTAGGATACCCAAGGACACTGCCGCTTTCTCATGGCCCTGCTATCTCAGACTTTCTCATGGGCCTAGTCAGACTGCGTCTTATACTTTAGCAGCTCATCCATAGCCTTAGCCATGTTCATATGTCCTCGCATTTCTAACCAATCCACTACACAGAAGGAAGGCCTGGAAGGCAAAGAAACGTTGGCTTTGGCCAGTCTTGCCTTCCCCACCTTCTCTTTCCCTCCTGTGTCCACCCCCAGCCAGGCCTGGGGCTTTTCCCAAGGGCTTGGCTCCCAGCTCCAGCACTGGCAGCACTTTGGGGCCAGCCTGGGGGGTTTGGGGCTGATTTATCCTCTTGTTTTCCCTGTGTTTCCCACCCCAGTGCTGCTGCAGAGGCTCAAGCCCAGTCCTCACCAGTTCATCCCAGTCCTCACCAGTTCATCCCAGTCCTCACCAGTTCAGCCCTTGTGCTTATGGTGGCCAGTGAAGCTCCCAGGGCCTCACACCTTTCCCGGCCTGTGGTCCAGTTGCCCTCAGGCTCAGAAAAATAATAACATTTTCCTTGGAAACCAGGCCAGTTGTCTGGGCACACGTGGGAGAATTCCGGCTCAGAGAAAGGGGGTCTCACACCGAGAACTGAAACACAGAAAGCTGAGTCAGACACGTGGGCAGCCCTGAAAAGCAGCAAAATGGGGTTGATTCCTTGGGGTTTTTTTTCTAGCAGAGGAGATTGGGGGATGATTGTCTTGGGAAAAGGAATGTTGTGACCGAGTGAGGAGCAGGTGCCTGGACCAAAGTGCAGAGAAAAAGGGGAGTCACCCACTTTGGGAGCCTCCCTTGATGCCAAGAAGGTCCTGGGATCCTCCCATCTCCCAGAACGGAGGTGCCTGGCCTGGATCCTCCCCATGGGGATGTCTGGGTGGGACTCACCAGTCACTGCCACAAGCAGGCTCAAGCTGAGGATCCCCAGGAGCACACTCTGAGTGAGAACACACACCTTGAGGGATGTTCTCCGGTCTAACTTGGTTCTGTAGGACCCTGAGGCAGGAAAGAGCAGGGTGAGGATGGCCTGGCTCCTCTCCCCTCTGCTTTGCCCTCCTGTGCTGGACCCTCACTCCATCCCAAGCCCCACCCAGGCCCATCCAGGGACCCCTCTGGGGGCTCAGAAGTCCTTCAGAGCCACCAAGGTGTGTTTGAGGGCCTGGAGATGGATCTTCAGCCTCCAGAGGTGAATTCCACAGCCTGGAGTTCAGTGCCTGGGCTGCTCCACACCCACCCAAAGGCTCCATCCCCATCCCACTGGTGCTGCCCCGGAGCGAGATGCTCTTCCCACACCCCGCCCTCCCTCGGAATGTTTGGGGTTTTCCCAGCATTACTCCATTTGCACTGTTTCTCTGGATGGCTGTAAGTGTTCAGTGTTTCTTCCTGGATTGAAGAATTTGGCTTTTGGATTTCTTTCCCCATCTTTGCAGAGAAGTCTCAGGGCCCGGGGCTGACGTTCCCTGGGCTCTGTGGGGTGGATGCACTCGGCAGCCTGGGGTGGAAGGAGAGGAGAGGCTGAGGGGACCTGTAGGGAGCTGAGACCTCCTGGGCCCCAGCCCAGCCAGCCACAACAGCCCCTGTGGGGCTGGCACTGGCTCTCAGCGTTGTCGTGGTGCCAAGAGCACAATCTGGCAGGGCTGAACACACATCTGGGAGAGGAGGTGGCACAAAAGGACAGAGGGAGGGGAGGGGAAAAGATAAGGAAGGGAAAGAGAAAGGAGGGACAAAAGATTAAGGAGGAAAAAAACAACCCCAACAAATTAAGGAGAAAGGAAAGAGAAAGACAAGTTTAAAAACACTTTATTAAATAAATAAGCCATTGAGAGCTCACAGGTCAAAGGCAGCTGAAGTGTTTGCAGGGGACAGGAGCCTGTTCAGGGCTCAGGAACTGCTGCCAAAACGGAGGAAAAGGCACCAGGGCTTGGAGCAGAATTTGTGCTTTGGGGGCCCTTTTGCAAAAACACACAGGATGGAAAGTAGCCTGTAACAGTTCACAGCATCTCTTCTGCTCGGGTTTTTTGTTTGTGGCTCCCCACAAGCTTGTTTTGCTCACAGGAAACCCGGCTCTGGTTTCCCCTCCCCGTGCCCACTGTTGCAGGAGCACGACTTAGTTCCCTGCACCCCCAACCAACAGGGGCAGCAGCTTTTGGTCCTCTTGGGTCTTGTGTTAAGTTATCAGCAGCAAACGTACCAACAGAAGCTCAACAGGAACGTGTCCTGATAAAACAGCGATATTTCATTGCCAAAGTGAGCTCTGAAAGCTGCAAAGGTTTGATTGTGGGTAAACAGATGTGAAAAAAGCACAAAGCCGTTCCCTCAGAGGGGATTTGCAGGAGGAAACTCAAGGAATGCTCAGATGCAGCGTTTCCAGAGCAGTGGGAGGGTTAAATTGGTAGGAGAAAGGAGCAAAAACAGGATGAGCCAGAAGAGGGTGGTGCTTCCGCACCCTCAAGGTTTCCAAAGCTGAACAGGACAAAGCTCAGAAATTAAAGGAAGTCATATCTTGTGACTTGGCAGAAGTCCACGTGCACAGGTTCAGACCCCTCATTTCAAGCCAAAATTTCAGTCCTACTTTAACTTCTGCCTCCCAGTGTCAACTGAACAAATTCAACAAATTCTCTTAAAAAGACCCCCAAAGGTTCACATTGTAAGACCCCCCCTGGGGCAGCCCGAGCTCCTGGCCAGGTTTAATCCCTCCCAAACCCAATTCTGAGCCAGAAACCAGTGGACTGGTGAAGGTTTTGGTATTTGCAAAACTGAAGTGTCAATTTGAAGCTAAAAGAGACCCAGTGCAGTTACTGATTCACCCAGTCCCACTGACATGTTTGCTCCTTTATGATGACTAATTTCTGCCTCCCAGTGTTGACTGTACAAATTCAACAAATTCCCCTAAAAAGACCCCCAAAGGTTCACATTGTGAGACCCCCCCTGGTGCAGCCCGAGCTCCTGCCCAGGTTCAATCCCTCCCAAGCCCACCCTGGTTTCCAGCTGGTTCGCTCCAGCTCCCCCCAAAATCACTGTTCATTCCACTCAACTGAAACAAATTAAAGTCCTTTTTATATCATTATTTACCTCTTTTCACCACGATTTTCTCATTTCTTTTCCCGAGAAGCAACTCTGTCAGCAACAAGGGGCTGAAAAAATCCAACAAAATCACTGAAGGAGCAGCAAAAATGACAAACCAGCACAATTCCGCAGCAGACACTCAAACCAACCCCATGGCAGCAAAAGCCTCACCAAACCCAGCTGTAAAACTGTGACTTTTGGCGTTTATTCCCCCCTTCCCCTTCAACGTGCCACGTTTAATTAATCAGGTGGTCATTGCAGCCCCCCCAGAGACAAGACCATGATGTGGGGGCTCAGCCCTGTCCCAGCCGTGGCTCACTGTGGGCAGGGAGCACCCACCACCCCGAGTTTGGCAGCCCAGGAGCTGCTCTGGAGTACTCACCTCGCAGGGCAGCTGCTAACGGGTGGATGATTTCTCGGAACTGAGTCTGTTGAGCCACAGACAGGATGAGAGTCAACCACAGAGGTGTGGTTTTCAGTTTACAGCTCTTTGGCTGTTTTGCTGTTCTCCAACAACTCTCAGTGTGGCTCATTTTTGAAGGAACAAAGTCCATTTTTTGCACCTTGCTTACTTACAAATATTTAAGAGTTCTCAACCAAGGGATCTGTGATGGGCTGGCCCTGGTTGGTGCCAGATGCTGCTCTGTCACCCCCCTCCTCACCCGGGCAGGGGACAGAATTATTCCAAACTGTCACCTCGTGAAAGCTGCACAGTTCAGAGCCAGAAGAAATGAGAAGCTGTTGGAGATTTACAACCACCATCGTGACATCTGAGAAACCCGGGGGGAGGTTTTTGGCTGAAGGGGTCCCACATGGCTGGGATGGGGGCCCTGCACTTTAAATGATACCAGAAAAGATGGACCAAAATGCACCCAACCACAAGTATTGTCCTAACTATATTTATGACTTTTTTATACAGCCTTTCATTATCAGGGGGAAGTGTTTAATTGAAGAAAGGCTCTAAAGTCGTGCTGAGGGATCAGGGAGAGGTCACTCACCAGTAGTTCTTGTGGGCACAAGAAAGGAATGGATCAATGACTAAAACCAGTTTTTTCTAAATCCATCGTGGTGTTAAGAGGAAATAAGAAAACACACGAACTTCAAACTGCAAATGTACGGGAAACTGCAGGCAGGGAACTGGAATTCGGGTTTTTTCATAGTTTTTTTTTGTTGTTGTTGTTTTATTGGGTTGAAAAAAAAAAACACCTGCAGACAAGCTCCCTGTCGTGGCCCTGTCGTGACATGGGGGTGCCATTGCCTGGACGCTGCTGGCCCAGGGCAGCTGCAGAACGGGCTCAGCCTCCCAAGGGGAAGAACCAGCGCCCGAGAGGCTGCTCAGGATTGTGCCCAGCGGCTCCTACCCCGGCAGTTTGGAGCCCCAGGGGCACCCAGCGCTGGCACTGAGCCCATTTGTGTGTCCCTGTTTGTTAATGTGGCTCGGCTTCTGGCAGGGAAAGCACAAGGGAAGTGGCTGCACCCCGAGGCAAAGCCGGTCGGGACGAAGCTCTTGTCACCTCCCCGCGTCTCCTTGAGTGACAGAAAGGTCGGACTTGAACGGGATCTTAAAGGGAGGGGGGTTCGTAGGGACCCCCCAGCGCCCCTCGCTGCCCACGAGGGGAAACGTCCCGAGGGAGCGGGAGCTGCGGGGGAGCTGCGGGGGAGCTGCGGGCGGGGAAAGGCCCGAGGGAACGTCCGCGGGTGCCGGGGAGGTCCCCACCAGGCTCGTGGCCGTTCCCTGCCCGGAGGCACAGGAGGGAAGTCAGGCCGACCGAGCCATAACTGGGAAGAAGGTCATTCCAGCAGTGGGAGGTGGCGACCACCGACTCGTTGACCACCCCAGAGTCCAGCGGAGAGAAGAACTGCAGCTGCGACCGATCAGCACGAGAAGGAGAGAGACACCCGGCAAATTTGGGGTTGGGTGCTAATTAATAAGAGAATAAGGTCACGAGATAAAAACTTTACGAAAAGCTCCTTCCGTCCGTGGAAACTGTTTCCCGGCATTTCTTGGCTCCGCGGGGGAGTTAAAATCGCTGCACCGAGGGGTCCAAAAGAGCCGCAGCGAGTATGGGAACAGAATAAAAGACAGGAAATAGAGTAAAATAGAACAAAAGGCTGCACCGAGGGGTCCCCCCGCCCGGTGTCACTGAACGGGAGCTCTCGGGGGTGGCCAGAAGGGCTGCGCCGAGCGGGGTGGGAGCTGCGAATAAAATATACAGAGAATAGAATTAAACGCAACAGCAGAGCCGCGGCGGTGCTGGAGGACCTGCCCCGAGGGACAGACCCTGCCTTGGCTCGTAGGACCCACCCCCTGGCCCTGAAGAGCTGCGACGAGGGGCGGGCGAGGGGCGGTGGCAGCGAAAGGGCCGCCCCGGGGCGGGGAGATGGGGGGCGTGAACGGAAAAAAAGAGAGAGAAGGCAATAAAAGACCCACACGGGGGGTGGCCGAAACAGCGGCACCGGTGGGAGGTGGGAATCGGGGGGTTGTTCGCAACCGGCTCCCCCGCAAAGTGAATTTTACAAGTTATTTTTAGTTTTTATTCTTTTCGTAGTTCGATTTCTCCTCCTCCCTCGCACCCCGCCGCCCTCGCCTCGCCCATCCCAGGGCGACTTTCCCCGGCCGCAGTTCTGCCCGTGCCTCGGGAGCTGCCGGTGGGTGCCGAACCCGCGGGAATCGGGATTTTCTCCCGCATTAACGGTGGGTTTTGGGTGCGGTGGAGGCTCAGATCCGGGCGGACTCCGTCTGGCAGACCCACTGCAGCCCCGTGTCGCAGGCGCGGGGGTCGATCCTGTCCCCCTTGAGCGCCCCGCAGGCTCCGCGACCCTCCCCGAGGTCCTGCAGGAACCTGCGGGTGCGGGAGGGGGCCCGTGTCACCCCCGGGGGGCCCTCGGGGGACAGGGGGGTGCCCACCCCGACCCCCCCAGCGCTCCTCACCGGCTCCAGTCCGGGCGGGAGCCGTTCACCCACGTCCAGCCCATCCCGGGCGCGGGCACCGAGAGCCCGATCCAGAAGTGCCGCGTGGGTTTCCTCAGGGTCTCGTTGAGGGAATCCTGGCCCGGGGAAAGGGGCAGTGGTGGCGCTGCCGGGCCGGGGATGGTCACCCCAAAATAGGCTCCGTCCTCACCCCGGGACCGAGCCAGACCCATGGCACTCCCCCCCGGTCTGCCACGGGCACCGCGGGGAATTTGGGAATGAGGGGTGTGATCCCAGGCTTCTGGGGAGCCCTTCGCCCTCCCCTGGGGTGCCTCCAGCCCCTCTGTCCCCTCGGTCCCTTCACCAGCTCGTCCTTGTCCCACGGCATCGCCATCGCGGCCCCGCGGTCCCCGCAGTCCTCCCGGCTCCTGTGCCACGAGTTCATCCTCTCCGAGACCCAGCAGCACTTGGTCCTGCCCAGCATCCAGCCCACGGGGCAGAGCCTGCATCCCTCGGCCTCTGTGGACAGACAGACAGACGGACAGACAGACGGACCCCGGCGCGCTGAGGCGCCGTGTGGGGGACTGGGGGGGGCTCCAGTTTGGGGAGGGGGCATCGATGGGACCCCCGGGGGCTGGGGGGTTACCTCGCGGGGGCACAGGATCCTCCTCAGCTCCCTGAAGGTGCCGTCCAGGCTGGCACAGGGGGGTCTCAGGGACGTGTTCCCCCACCCCGAGCTCGCCTCGGGCTGTGCCCTCTCTGCCACCCACCAGGACACTGGGACAGGAGGATGCCCAGCCCGGTCAGGGGCACTGGGGGGGGGAAGGGGCAGAGGGGTCCGGGTGCCCCTTCCCACCCCCCAAACTCACCACACAGCACCAGGGACAGCGCCAGGGCAGCCGTGAGGGCCCCGAGGAGGCAGCGGGGACGGCGGGGGGGGGCTGTGGTGGGGACCCCCCGAGGTTCTGGAAAGCCAGATCCTACAGCTGGGGGGTGGAAAAGAGCACCCGTCACACCTTCACCCACCCAGAGCCCGGGGCAGGGGGTCCTGGGGCAAAGCACCCTGGTGAGACCCCCCCAAACCCCTGCAGCCCCCCTGCACAGGAGCAGGAGGAGCTGGGTGCCCCCAAAACATCCCCCTGCTCCCTCTGTTGGGGGGTCCCAGCTCGGGGGGTGGGACAGCAGCCAACCACAGCCCCGAGAAACCCCCCCCAGCCCCTCCTCCCTCAATTCCTGCCTCAGTTTCCCCACCCTGAGCAGCTCTTGGGGACCCCAGGGGTGACATCACCCCCTGTCCCCGAGTCCCTCTTCCCCCCCCGATCTGGGGGGGCCCAGCGGACACGACCCCCCCCAGTACCTGCCCCCGGGGAGGACGGGGGGCTCCCCGCAGCCCCTCGTTTCCTCCACTGCTCTAAGGCCGTGTAGCCGTCCTGGTCCTCCATGTCCCGCCGCTCAGGGCCGGGGACCCGCAGTGGTCACACGGGGGAAGGGACAGGAAGCCAAAGCGCCGCTGCCCCTCCGGGCTGGTGTGAACAGCGGGTTCGGAGCTTCCTGTACCCAAACCAAAGCCCCACAACTGCTGGGGGGACTCGTCCTGACGGCCCCGAGGGGTGGGAGGTCGGGGGTCTGTGTCCAGAGGAAGGAAACCCACGGGAAGGGACAAGGAGGACAAGGAGCCACAGCACGAGGTGCTGGGAGGGAAAAATCATTCCTCAAACTCCCCTCCTAAAAATGGTGAAAATAAGAGATCAAGGTGTTGATCGAGATCTCTAAGAGATGAGAATCGATAAAATATCATCAAAAGGAGCGCAAAATGAGAGAATTGCTCAATAAAGCACCAGTTCTGTCCAAAAATAGATGCGGTTTTCACAGAGCTCATGCCTGGTTTTCCCAGCCGTGTCTGTAGGGTAACATTGGCTCAGCAGGAAGCCCCACTTCTCTTGCCCCCTAATGAGGAGCAATTTTATTAGGCTAATTAATCACTGATTAATTAGTCCCTGATCTCCTTTTTTTCTCTGCCAGGCACAGGCCAGCACGGGCTCCGCAGGCTGCAGGGCTGCTGCGTCCTGCTGGGGCTTGACCCATCGGTTTTATTTGCCCCAATGTAAGGGGGGTACTTTTGAATTAGATGATCAATGGAGCATAGAGGTGTGAGAACGGAATCATATTAGGATGTGAAACCAGCTAGAGTATGGCACAATGTAACTTCATGGCACAAGCTAATTGTAAGGTCCATTGTGCTTTTTAACAAGTCAGCCTGATATCCCCTATTATCAGAGCTGAGTTCTTCCTTGGTTTTGCTACATATTGCAAGATAGATACATCTACCCTTGAAACACAATGGTAGAGGTCATACATAGGGGTGAGAAAGATGATGATGGGAGGAAGATTATGTGGGCAGGGGTCGCTCGCCCCTTGCCCTACAAGTAGGGCATGCGCAGACTGTTGCCATGAGGTAATGATCAGGCGGTGTTTGGCTGCCATTCAGGCATCACCTTATACTGCGTACTGGCCCTACGTAGTGTAATGTGGAACTGATAAAAATGGGGTGTCGGAGCTGCTGAGTTGAGCGATACTCATCCTACCACCGAGACTGTGTTGCTCCATGGGGACGCCCGCTAAGCACGGGCACCAACCAGCTGCTGCAGATCCTGACAGCCCTGGCCTGTCTGTGTGGGTAAGCACAGTTTATTGATAGGAAGCAACTGAGAGAACAAACTTTTTAATATCCTTTTAGTGTTCCTTTAATTCCCCTTTTATGTTTATAGTATTTTTTCCTTTAGTTTCCCTTTTTACTAACCAATATCGTGTTATCCATAATATTGTGTTAAGATCCTTTTTTGGTATCCCTTTTTCACTAGTTAATACTGTATTAAATGCTGTTCGTAGTATTTGTTTTAATGCCACCCGATAAGATAGTTACTTTGTATCCTTTTTTAGTTTTTAATTCCTCTTGCTAAGTTTATTGCTATTATTATTATTCTCACTGTAATAAAAGATATTTTGTGTGCTTGAGTATTTTTTGGCACTTGTCTTTATTCCGGACATGTATCCGAACGTACTGCTACATAAATTGGCGTAGTCGGCAGGATACATGGAGGAATAAGCAGTGCCCCAGGGAATTCGTTGGTGGAGTGCTCAGCTGACGTTTCTCTGTGTATTGGTGGGAGATCTTCAGGTGGAGTGCACAGCCTGGAGAGCCGCGTCCCCGTGTGTGTTTGGTAAAAGGGAGATTCTCAGGTGAGGAGCATAGCCTGGGAAGCCGCGTCCCTGTGTGTGGTGAACTCTGTGTGGGTGCCGTGAGTGCCAGTGTCTGGGTTCATATCTTCTGCTAGTTTTACTTTGTTTTGAACTGGTTTCTGTTGTTCTTGTTGATTAAGTTACTATATGGGTGGCAGTGTTTGTGTTTTATATGCTTTGTTTGTTTTTTGCATATGGGAGGTAGTTCTGAGCAATTAACTGTGAGTATACCACACTTCTTGAGAGCTAGAATTAAGATTTGTCCTTTTTGCAACTGTTGTTTATATGTACGACTTCGTTGTATTAATTGTAATAAATATATCCTGGGACCTAGAGGCAGCCAGGAGATAAGGCTAGATCGGACTTTAAATTTTTATTGTATTCGGTGTGGAGCGAATCAAAGCCTAGAAGATACCCGGTGGATTAGGTTTTATTGTTGTTTCACTCATAGGTATGTCTTTCTGAGGATTTATTCAGAGTTACTATAGAGTGTGTATTTTGTGGTTGGTATATAGAGATTTTAGATTTGATGTGTATGTGTAGTTAGGCTTGTTTGTGATGTAAGAGCCATAGTTTGTGGATTAGTGTGTCTCGTTGTGTTTAGCTTAAAAATTGAGAATCTTTTGTCATTGTTTTGTTAGTGAGAACGTTAGTAGATTAAGATGAAAAAGTGGTTAGGAGGGTCAGCCGCAGGCGGCAATGAACCCAAGAGAGCTCCTCCCCGTGAATTAATAGAACTGGGGCAGGAGCCATGGATTACTTTGTGGAGTAAGTGGGAAGCATGTACAAAGATTCCTCTTGAGTATTGGGGGCAGCAGACCCCGATGGAGGTATTGCGATACTGGGAGCAGTTTACCCCTACTACTAAATCGAGCAGTCGTCTAGAACAGGCTGGACGAATGGGGGGTGCACTGCTTACTGCATACAAGTTAACTGTGGAAAAATGCATAAAACTGCAGGAGCA
The DNA here is from genome assembly GCF_001715985.3 of Manacus vitellinus. Lineage (NCBI taxonomy): Eukaryota > Metazoa > Chordata > Aves > Passeriformes > Pipridae > Manacus > Manacus vitellinus. Next base: position 78,164 of record NW_021938155.1, read on the forward strand.
GCTGAATGCTGTAAGAGCCACTCAGCTGGTACAACGCCAGACTTTACTTGACCTTCAGGCCGAAAAGAACAGGGTAGAAGATAAATGTGTTACTTTAGCTGAGAAATATGCTGTGAGAACTGTTCGGCGCAGACAAAAGAAAATAGACCGAAATGATCGGGGGCCACGGGTGCGAGCTATAGTCACTTCCCCTGATTGGGATCCAGAGAAGTGGGATGGTAACATATGGAGTAGTAGTGATGATTCTGATGAGGACAATTTTATAGAAAATTCGGAGAAGTTATCAACATCAGATGAGTTGGCACACAGAGCAAGGAGCTGACTCTGTGATAATAGACGATGTTGATGCCACAAAGTTTTTAGGATTAACTAATGATGTATATGTACAAAATGCCCTTCGGTGTTTAAGACAAACACCAAGAGTTGATAGAACTTTGGTTTCAGTTATTCCTGAAGGTCTTAGTGACCGTTTTACTAATGATGGATCATGGCAGGATGGAAGTTCATCCTGGGTAACTCTGCATCAAGCAATCAAAATATTAAAGGGGGAAGGGATGAAAGTAGCTATTGAGCTGCAAAGCCCTGAACTTTACATGCAACAGCCTTTAATTCCAGTAATGCGAAACAAATTGTTAGAAGGCTGTCCTGTACCCTGGAAACCATACATTATTCCACTGTTAGTGTCTAACTCGGGGGCACCCATAGAAGAGATCATAGAGAGGTTGCAGCAACTTGGTGACCTTCCAGGCCTCCCACCCACAGAACAAAACCTTAACTTGATAAAATTATACTGTTGTAATGAGGAGAGGTAATATGACACCTCAAGCAGATATTAAGTTGTTAGTATTTGGAAGGGGAGGAGTTGTTTGTGTTTTGTCTCCCACAGGACCCTGCTGGCTTCCAGCATGTTTGATGAAACCTTATCATGAGCGGCAAGAATTCTGGACAGAGATCAGTGAATGCTGAACAACACAAGACCAGCCCGAATATCACATGGAAGAAAAACATATCCTAAATATAATTAATTGTGTCTACTAACTTTTGCTAACTGGTGTAATGACTCCGTTATCGTGTACCTGTCTCTTGTGTGTCTTGTCCACACCTGATGTTGTGATTTATGTAATGAACAATGTCCTGGCCAGAGGCTGGGAGGCTATAGCTACTAAAGCCATGATTATTCCTGCATTAGCTTATTCAGTGCAGGTCATGTATCTTGAATAACAAGATGGATTGGTTATTCTTTCCTGCATAGCAAGTCTCGTGTCCCAGTAGATCCCTGGATCTACTGCTCCAGAGATAAGAAGGTTTATATTTCTTAGATGAGTTGCACCAACAATCTGTATGCTTCGTTTTGTATTACTGGTAAGCAACAATCAGAATTGGAATATTATTCCTGAACAGTGTGCTGCCAAGTTGTTCTGGCAGCAGTGTTAAAGGTAAAGGCTAAAGCTAAGCCCTGGCTTCAAGAAGTGAAGGACATATGTGATGCTGTGTGCAGAGGGACTGCAATTGTACTTGGTTTTGTCTCCTGGGATGGGGCAGACGTGCCATTATGGGGGGAAAGAAGACAATAGAAAACTATAAAACTTGTAACATCCTGAAGCCTAATGGTCATCACTGTATAGAATGATCTGTTTCTGTGCTATTCATGCCACACCAGTGATGTTTGTGAAGATCAGGCAGAACGGTGTGGTTTGGGAATTCTAAATCAGACACTGATTGTTTTGCAGTGCTCATATTTGTATGTGTTTCATCCCGGTAGTGTTACAGCAGGTGGCAAGAATTATTTGGAATCAACAAATGACAGAAACCTTTGGCTTACGAGTCTATACAAGAATATATGCGATTGTGAAATAACCATGTGTGAGGTGCTGGGCCTCACAGAAGAAAAGCTTATGTTGAAAAGCTGGTTGGTAAGACTGCAAATGAAGGACTGATGTTTGTGGACCTCCCTATGGGCTCTGGCTCGCATCATGTTTACAATTTTCTTATGATGAACTGGTAATATTCTTGTTAAGTACAAAAAATGATTTCACACTCAATGGTATAGTTAATGTGAAGATGGATAAAATTCTTTTATAGCATGGAGGCAAGAGATAGCCTGTACTATCACTCCATGAGGTGAAGGGGGATTGACTGCAGTCAGGGGTAAACTGGGGCAGGACGGTTTGCTCCCGATGAGGCCTGGAATCTGAAAAGAGAGTGCAAGCTTTCTGTGGGAGCGGTTGGTGAGACCAGGATGTTGTCTGGTGTTGCATCAAACTCCAGATATACATTGCCTGTGATAGCTCCTAACAGGCCTATAAATGTGTGACTGGCAGTCAACCACTTCATACTATAAAAGATGAATCCAGACTATAAAATTCTGAAATGAGAAGTTCTGTTGTACTAGGCTTTATATTTTCCAGAAATTCCTGAGATTCATTGTGTTGTCCGGGCCCATACGATTGGACACACCTGTTCACCTGTCTAAACTTAAAAACTAAGTCTGCCAACCGGGAAAAGATTATCTCAAGTACTGTTGACTCCAAGTAAATGACCACTGTAATCCACTTAGATCTCCTCACTGGGGATGGACATGATTATATTATTGTCTGTATTTTCACTGTTACTCAGTTGTTATGTTGTTTACATTTTTAGAAATGACACTTCATCAATACACTGTTCGAGTCATTCACCAGTGTCATGGTCCAACCATGGACCACGCGGTGGGATGGAATCCAACAGCCCCCAGGAGCTGGTTTCTCCCCTGAGGGTGCAGAGCAACAGGGCCTTTTCCAGACCCAACTGTACCTTTCAGAAAGATATCAGCTATACTTTGCTTCTTTGCTGACTTCTGTTTTAGATGTCAATGTGTGGACCACCCTGGCCAACATGACGAAGACGGACGTGATATGTGTGTCCATGGTAACTCCCACGAGTCCTTTTCGCACCTGTCTGGTTGGAGTACCCATTGATAACTACCGGTGGGGAACTCTCTATAATGAGACCGTGTTAGCAAACTGCACATATCCAGGAGTTGACATTTTTTCTTAGAGATATATACCAGAACGCATCAGCTTGGTGCAATGAGACTCTGCAAAAACGATTTATTCCTGGATCCGATGTGATAGGTCTCCCAAATGATCTGTTTCTCATTTGTGGACAAAGAGCGTGGAAAGGTATTCCGGGAAAAGCTGTAGGAGGCCCTTGTACCTTTGGACGATTAACCTTTTTTTCATCCTCGCAGCGTAACCTTGCCTAAACTAAGAAGACGCAGACGTAGCACACGGCGGTTTACTCCGGACTGTAACTCTGATATAGAGTTTTGGAATAAGGCTGAAAGAATAACTGCTAGTATAATATCTCAGATAGAGACTGCTCATGCTTTGGCTTCTTTAAATAAACTAGGATGCTGGTTGGCTAAAGAAGCTAACGCTACTTCTGCTGCTTTGAGTGCATTGCTCACAGATGTAGACTCTGTTAGACATGCAAGTTTACAAAATAGAGCTGCTATTGATTTTTTGTTGTTAGCCCAGGGACATGGCTGTCAAGATTTTGAGGGCATGTGCTGCATGAATTTAAGTGATCATTCTGAATCTGTTCATGCTAGCATCCAGAAATTAAAAGCCCTTACTCAACAATTACATGTTCATGATGAATGGAACCTCTTTGGTGATTGGAAATGGGGATGGCCCTGGTTACGAAAAGCGTTAATAGGTTTGTCAATAGTTGGATGTATAATAACATGCATATTGTGTATGATTCCCTGTATACTAACATGCGTACGTCAAATGATAAACACCAGGCTAAATGCATTGCAATTTTGAGTAGTTCGTTATCACCCTCTTGCTACCATTGATCACGCGGTGGTATGTAAGGGGGGGACTTTTGAATTAGATGATCAATGGAGCATAGAGGCGTGAGAACGAAGTCATATTAGGATGTGAAACCAGCTAGAGTATGGTACAATGTAACTTCATGGCAGAAGCTAATTGTAAGGTCCATTGTGCTTTTCAACAAGTCAGCTTGTAAGGTCCATTGTGCTTTTTAGCAAGTCAGCTTGATATTCCCTATTATCAGAGCTGAGTTTTTCCTTGGTTTTGCTACATATTGCAAGATAGATACATCTACCCTTGAAACACAATGGTAGAGGTCATCCATAGGGGTGAGAAAGATGATGATGGGAGGAAGATTATGTGGGCAGGGGTCGCTCGCCCCTTGCCCTACAAGTAGGGCATGCGCAGACTACTGCCATGAGGTAATGATCAGGCGGTGTTTGGCTGCCATTCAGGCATCACCTTATACTGCGTACTGGCCCTACGTAGTGTAATGTGGAACTGATAAAATGGGGTGTCGAGACTGCTGAGTTGAGCGATCCTCATCCTACCACCGAGACTGTGTTGCTCCGCGGGGACGCCCGCTAAGCATGGGTACCGACCAGCTGCTGCAGATCCTGACAGCCCTGGCCTGTCTGTGTGGGTAAGCACAGTTTATTGATAGGAAGCAACTGAGAGAACAAACTTTTTAATATCCTTTTTGTGTTCCTTTAATTCCCCTTTTATGTTTATAGTATTTTTTCCTTTAGTTTCCCTTTTTACTAACCAATATCGTGTTATCCATAATATTGTGTTAAGATCCTTTTTTGGTATCCCTTTTTCACTAGTTAATACTGTATTAAATGCTGTTCGTAGTATTTGTTTTAATGCCACCCGATAAGATAGTTACTTTGTATCCTTCTTTTTAGTTTTTAATTCCTCTTGCTAAGTTTATTACTATTATTATTATTCTCACTGTAATAAAAGATATTTTGTGTGCTTGAGTATTTTTTGGCACTTGTCTTTATTCCGGACATGTATCCGAACGTACTGCTACAGGAGACCATAGGAAAGGGGTGGGAGAGGGGCAGAAAAGGGAGGGTGGGACAGCAGGAAGAGAAGTCCCATGGGGGTCCCTTGGTGTCCCCATCACTTGAGCCCTGGAGCAGTTCCCTGGGGCTCTGGGGGGGTTGGATCTGCACTGGGGGGTCCCCAAACCCCCTGTCCATCCCTGGGGGGCTGATGGGGGGTTCCCCTCCACCCAACAGCCAGTGCTGCAGTGGCCACGGGGGAAAAGGTGGGAAAAGGGGGGTCTGGGGTGGCCCCTGAGCTCCCACCCTGCTGTGGGGTATCACAGCCAGCACGGCTTCCCCAGAGGAAAGGCCTGCTGATCAAACCTGAGTTACTTTATGACAACGTCACCCCCTGGCTGATCAAGGGAAGCCAGTTGATGGGATCCTTTTGGGTTTCAGTGAAGCTTCCCATCGTGTCTGTGCCCAGATCCCTCTGGACAAAGTGTCCAGCCCAGAGCTGGATAAACACACCCTGTGCTGGGCGAGCAATGGGCTCCCGGGTCAGGCACAGAGGGTGGCAGTGACTGGGGGCACATCAGATGGGGGTCACTAGGGGGGTTCCCCAGGGCTCCATCTGGGCCCTGTGCTCTCCAACATCTCCATCCATGACTTGGGTGCAGCACTGGAAGGGACACGGAGCAAGTTTGCAGATGACCCCAACCTGGGAGGAGCTGCTGAGCCCCTGGAGGGCAGGGAGGCCCTGCAGAGAGACCTGGACAGATGCCAGGGAATCACCCCCCATGGAAGTTCAACAAGGGGCAGTGCCGGATTCTGCCCCTGGGATGGGCAACCCCCGATGTGGGGACAGAGTGGGAATGAGAGGCTGGAGAGCAGTGCTGGGAAAGGGCCCTGGGGGTCCTGGGGGGTGCCCACTTGGCCAGGAGTCAGCAGTGCCCTGGCAGCCAGGAGGGACAACCCTGTCCTGGGGGCATCAGGCCCAGCATGGCCGGGCCAGGGAGGGGATTGTCCAGCTCTGCTCTGCCCTGGGGCGGCCTCACCTCAATAGTGGGGCACTCTGGGGGGACACAATGGAAGGAAGAGATGGAGCCAGTTGAGAGTGTCCAAAGGAGGCCACCAGGATGGGGAAGGCTCTGCAGGGGAAGCCTTAGGAGGAGCAGCTCAGGGCACTTGGGCTGTTCAGCTGCACAAGAGGAGACTGAGGGGAGACCTCATGGCAGTTCCAACTTCCTCAGGAGGGGCAGAGGAGGGGCAGGCCCTGAGCTCTGCTCTGGGGGGACCAGGGACAGCCCCCAGGGAACGGCCTGGAGTTGTGTCAGGGCAGGCTCAGGTTGGATGTTAGAAAGAGGTTCTTCCCCCCCAGGCTGGTTGGCACTGAACAGGCTCCCCAGGGCAGTGGGCACAGCACCAAGGCTGACAGAGCTCCAGGAGAGTTTGGATGATCCTCTGGGGCACAGGCTGTGACTCTTGGGGATAGGCCTTTGCAGGGCTGAGGGTTGGACTTGATGATCCCTGTGGGGTCCCTTCCAACTCGCACATTCTTTCATTCTGGGATTCTGTAACACTTTGCCTGCTTTGCTGCTTCTGTGAACCACGAGTTCCTTATAGAATCATAGAATCATAGAATCAGCTGGGTTGGAAGGGACCCCACAGGGATCATCAAGTCCAACCCTTGATCCAACACCGCTGCAGTTACTAGGCCATGGCACTGATGCCACATCCAGTCTCTTTTTAAAAATCTCCAGGGACTGGGAATCCACCACTTCCCTGGGCAGCCCATTCCAATGTCTGACCACCCTCTCTGGAAAGAAATTCTTTCTAATATCTAACCTAAACCTCCCCTGGCACAACTTGAGACCATGCCCTCTTGTCTTGCTGATGGTTGCCTGGGAAAAGAGACCAACAGCCCCCTGGCTCCCCCCTCCTGTCAGGGAGTTGTAGAGAGTGAGGAGGTCTCCCCTGAGCCTCCTCTTCTCCAGGCTGAGCCCCCCCAGCTCCCTCAGCCTCTCCTCACAGGACTTGTGCTCCAGCCCCTTCCCCATCCTCGTTGCCCTCCTCTGGACCTGCTCCAGGACCTCAATGTCCTTCCTGAACTGAGGGCCCAGAACTGGACACAGCACTCCAGGGGTGGCCTCAGCAGTGCTGAGTCCAGGGGAAGAATCACTTCCTTGGACCTGCTGGCCACACTGTTCCTGATTGTATTAGGGAGGGTTCAAAACCATACTGAAACTCAAAACCAAGACACCATTAAAAGCTTAACAAAAACCAATATTTATTACCAAGAGGTGGCCAACAAAACGAACAAACCCAAAAGGGAGGAAGGAGGAGAGAAATAAGCCCCCAGTTCCCCAGCTGTTGCCCATAAAGTTCTCTTACTGACCTAGCAGGCCTATAATTACCCAGAGCAGAAGCTGCATCCTTGGAGAGTCAGTAAGTTCACAAACTGGCAGGTGTCCCTGCCAAAGGCAACATTGTCCTTGGTGTGAAGTTAGCTCTCCCCAAGAAAGCACTATCTGCTTTTTATACAATTAACTGAGTGGCCACAGCCTCCCAGGAGTGGCCAGCACTGCCCAGCCCGAGGCCCTCAGTCCCACCCCCCCGTTTTGTCAGTGCATCCCTTCTGTGCACGTGAGAACTTGGGAAATCCCCTCACACACACACAGTGTGTTTTGGGGGTCTTTCTTAATTGAGTCTGGGGACGAGCCTTCCTCATCCTCCTCCTCAATCTCTCCTTCAAGCAGCCTTGGAGGACAACTGGCCAATCACAGAACACCAATTAAAACAGTTTATACACAAGTTCTTCCTCCATGGATGAATTCACTGTTTTATCATTGAACTTGGCAGGGAGAATATAAACTCCTGCAGGTGGCTGGGGCCAAACACAGACCAAAAGGATCAGCATAAATTCCCCCTAGTACAGATAAACAAGCTCAGGGAAAGCCCTGCGTGCGCAGAAGAGATGCACTGACATCACCAAGGGGTGGGACTGAGGGCTCTGGCTGGGCGGTGCTGGCCACACCTGCCGAGGTTGAGGGGACTCAACTAATTGTATAAAAGCAGATAGCTCCTTTTTTGGAGGGGAGCAAGCTTCACATCAAGGACAACGTTGCCTTTGGCAGGGACACCTGCCAGTTTGTGAACTTACTGACTCTCCAAGGATGCAGCTTCTGCCATTGGTAATTACAGGCATTCTAGGTCAGTGAGAGAATTTTATGGGCAACAGCTGGGTGACTGGGGGAGGTCATGCTGGGGGCTTATTTCTCTCTTCCTTCCTCTCCTTTGGGTGTGTTCGTTTTTTTGGCCACCTCTTGCTAATAAAGATCAGTTTTGTTGAGCTTTCAATGGTGTCGTGGTTTCAGCTTCAGTATGATCCGAACCCTCCCCAATACAGCCAGCCAAAGGGACGGTGGGTTGACAGGCCCAGCTCTCTGAAAGATGAGTTGAGGGCTCTGAGCCAGAGAGGGGATGAGAGCCAGGTCCAGGCTTGGGAATTGCCGGGAGGGGAAAGGGATGTCTAAGAACAAGTCCCTCAGGAGAGGGAAGCAGAGAGGCTGAGTTTTGACCCCAGCACAAAGGTGTGCAGGGCAGAGCAGAGTATATGCCCACATAAGATTCTTGTGCATCCGTCTTTGCAGTTCTGACAGGCACTTCTTGTCACAGCCTGTCCTCTCCATTCCAGAATAGGCCCTGGCAACCAAAGAACCAACACCCCACACCATAGTGCAGACCAACCCATGTGCTTTGGGCCCTTTTGTTGTCCTATCCATTCTGGCCTATCCCCACCATTCTGGAATGGCCTCTGGAAACCAAAGAACCAAGCCCCCACCACGTGACAGTTCAACCCCATCCATGTGCCAAGGGCTCCTTTGTGGTGTCACAGCCTGTCCTCTCCATTCTGGAATGGGCCCTGGCAACCAAAGAACCAACGCCCTACAACCCCAAAGTGAAGCCCCACCTTTGTGCCATGGGCCCTCTTGTGATGTCACAGCCTATCCCCTCCATTCCAGAATGGCTGCTGGGAACCAAAAAACCAATGTCTCACAACCCCTAGTGCAGCCCAACCCCTGTGCCATGGGCCCCTTTGTGATGTCACAGCCTGTCCTCTCCATTCTGGAATAGCCCCTGGAAACCAAAGAACCAACACCTCACACCCCCACAGTGCAGCCCCACCTGTCTGCCACGGGACTCTTTGGGATGTCACGGCCTTTCCCCCAGGAAAGAAAGCCTGGAACCTTCGGGTTTCACATGCAGTTGGGGGGCCACCCTGGGCATTCCATGGGCAGCAAGAGCTTTCTGTCCTGGCACCTTTTGTCTGGCAGGAATCTTCAGCTCTGTTCAGTTTGGGCAGTCAGACTGGCAATATCAGCACAGGGCTCCTGCAAGTGAACGACAGCCCTTCCCTCCAGGAAAGAAACCCCTTACCCTCGGTCTCTTCTCCTGTTCCTTAAAACATAACCTGCTGGGGAGCTTTCTGGGATCTCTTCTCTTGGGAATTGGGAAGACAGACCCGCTCCCATGTTTACACCTCAGGCAAAACCACCCTTTTACACCTTTCCCAACCCTCCCCAACCTTTCCCAAAGCCCAGATTTTACAGGTGTCCTGTAATTATGGCCCAATCTTACTGATATGGTTTGAACCTGGCTCCCTGCCAAGTCTCCAAACCTTACCACCAGAGTTCCCCCCCCAAACCTCAGGGAGAAGAGGGAGAAAAAAAAAACCTAAGAAAACCCGAAACGAGAGAGAGACAACCAAAGTGAGATATATATTTACACTTATATACAATTAAAATAAGGGAAAGGGAAGGGGGAAGGGAAAAGGAACACACCCAAAATATTATATATATATAAATATCCCAATTAGGAGCCCAATATCTATCCACTAAAAGAGTTAGCAAAGAAATAGCTCACTACTCTCCTGGGACAACCGAGGGTCGCTCCGGAACGATCGCCGGCAACCTCTGTCTCCCAAGGTCGGCAAGGCCTAACCAGGCCTCGCTCCCCAGCACGGCAGATCAACAGCAGGGAACCTGCACCTCCAAGCCGCCGGAAGGAAAGAGAGCGAAGGCCTCTCCTCCTTTCTTCTTATAATCTGGTTTACGTAAAAATCGTAGGGAATACTGGGTAAATCTGGACCCTTCCTTGGTTACAAACTAGTCACCAAGGAAGGCCTAGCCCAAACCACCCCATTCTCCACCCCTTATTCCATACTATTTTTACGTAACACCTATATCTCACGTTCGCCTACATCCCGCGCGTATAGATACACATATACATATATAGATATATATAGTCCTTGTTGGTCTCTCAGCGCAGTTGTCTCGTCGTTGGAAAATCAATACCGATGTCAGTTCAGTTCAGTCCAGATCTTTGGTCTCCTCAGTCACAATTACAGTTCTGATTTATGGCTGTTTCATCACTGGACTGTCTCATCACTGGATACCAGCACCAGCTTAGTTCAGGTCTCTCTCTCTCTCATCTGGTGACTGGCTTCCTGTGAAAACACAACTCAGGACATACAATCAGTTTTTCCCCAAGGCTAAATTTCCTTGAGGCACACACTGGATGACTCCATCCTTCCTCATTATCCACCACGTATATCCTGGCCCTTGAGCAAAGACAATCCCACGAATGGGTTTGTCTTGGCCTGAGGCAGGGGTAACCCAAACAGCTTTCCCTTGCATTCCCCTCAAATGGATTGCTGGAACTTTATCTCCATCAACAATGTGAAGGGATTCTGCTTGTGCGGGGCCAGCTCGGTTGACAGAACCCCTGGTGTTAACTAGCCAGGTAGCCTTGGCTAAGTTCTTGTCCCAGTTTTTATAAGTCCCCTCACCTAGTGGCTTTAGAGTTGTCTTCAACAGTCCGTTATATCTCTCAACCTTCCCAGCAGCTGGTGCATGATAAGGAATGTGGTACACCCATTCGATACCATGTTCCCTCGCCCAAGTGGTGACTAATTCATTTTTGAAATGAGTCCCATTGTCCGACTCAATACGTTCTAGGGTCCTGTGTCTCCACAGGACTTGCTTTTCAAGACCCAGAATGGTATTCCGGGCCGTTGCGTGGGGCACTGAAAAAGTCTCTAACCATCCTGTTGCTGCTTCCACCATGGTAAGTACATAGCACTTACCTTGACAGGGTCTGTGGCAGTTTGATATAATCAACATGCCATGCCTCTCCATACTTATACTTATCCCACCGTCCACCATACCGCAGGGGCTTCAGTCTTTTCACCTGCTTAATAGCGGCACAAGTCTCACAATCATGGATAACTTCAGAAATGATATCCATGGTTAAATCCACCCCTCGGTCTCGTGCCCATCTATGGGTGGCATCTCGGCCCTGATGACCGGAAGCATCATGGGCCCATCGAGCTAGAAACAGCTCTCCCTTCTGCTGCCAGTCTAGGTCTACTTGTGACACTCCTATCTGTGCAGCTCGGTCCGCTTCTCTGTTGTTATTGTGTTCTTCATTAGCTCGCTTCTTGGACACCTGGGCATCTACATGGTGGACTCTCACATTCAGACTCTTCGCTCTGGCAGCGATGTCCTGCCACAAGTCAGCAGCCCAGATGGGTTTTCCTCCACGCCTCCAGTTCATCTTCTTCCATCGGTCTAACCATCCCCATAGGGCATTGGCTGTCATCCACGAGTCTGTGTAGAGGTAGAGCCTTGGCCATCCTTCTCGTTCAGCAATGTCCAGGGCCAATTGGACGGTTTTGAGCTCTGCAAATTGACTGGACTCGCCTTGACCTTCTACAGATTCTGCCACTCGTCGGGTGGGATTCCAAACGGCCGCTTTCCACTTCCGGTGGCAAAAGGCCTTAAAATCAAGTACCCAAAATTCATGGCCTGTCCTTTTTCCCAGAAAAGAAGGCGTGGTGAACTCTCCAGACCAGGGAATTGGAAGATCTCCCCAAAACTCCTTTGGTACACGCTGCAGGGCCAACGATTCCTCTGCTCTGCCCTGTCGGCGCTGCTTTGTCTCATCTGGGTCCCCAGAAACCGTCAGGCAAAGCCGGGGAATAAAATCTCTGAGCAGTTGGTTGGGTTCCAGAGGTGACCCTACTTCATTCAGCGCTGAAGGGACACAGGAATTGCTCTCTAACACCTGTACATCAGTTCTCAAAACTTTTAACTCTTTCTACATTTTAGCAGACAAAGGAATTCCTGTCCCTGGGCTTACCAGTTCTCTGCAGGAATTCTTATTCTCTCTTCTATTGGCTCTTGATTTCTCACTTTGCATGATACTTAGTCCACAATTTTTGTCCTTTTCTTGTCTTTTCCCTAGATAGGGAGAACCTCAGTAATTGTCTGTGTTAGTTTTGTCTTCATCTCTGGTTTCTCTAAGGGTCTTGGTGGTTTAGAAATTCTGCCTTCTTGGTGTCCAGGTCTCAAAAATAGATTTCTCTGCCAGGTCTCTGACCACTGAAATATGGCAGGCCTTAAACTTTTCCTTTGTTTTTCTAACAAATGGCCATGGCCCAGAACTTGTCCATCATCCATTGTCTCTTGCCCCCATTCAATCTCCTGCCAGCAGTTTCTCCCCACTGCTGGGTGGGCTCCTTTGTCAAGCACTAGAACTTGTTGGGTAACAGGCCCAGTCCTGTTGCCTATTTTTCGTGGGGATCTTCAGGAGGGCATTGAGTCTTCCAGGAGCAAATTGGCAGAGGACCCCAAGCTGGCTTGCAGTGTGGATGTGCTGGAGGG
>NW_021938156.1:0-4418 GCF_001715985.3 Manacus vitellinus
TTTTTGGAGGATTTGGGGAGGATTTTGGGGAGATTCTGGGGGGTTTTGGGGAGATTTTGATGAGATTTTGAGGAGGATTTTGAGGGGATTTTTAGAGGATTTTGAGGGGATTTTGAAGGAGATTTTGGACGAGATTTTGGGGAGATTTCGAAGGGATTTTGGATGAGATTTTGGGAGAATTTTGATGAGTTTTTTGGAGGATTTTTAGGGGATTTTCTGGAGGATTTTGAGGAGACTTTGGATGACATTTTGGGGAGATTTTGAAGGGATTTTGGATGAGATTTTTGGAGGATTTTGATGGGATTTTTGGAGGATTTTTTGGGGGATTTTGAGGAGGATTTTGATGGGATTTTTGGAGGATTTGGGAGGATTTTGATGGGATTTTTTGGAGGACTTTGATGGGATTTTGAGGAGGATTTTGAGGGGATTTTTTGGAGGATTTTGATGGGAATTTTGGAGGATTTTGATGGGATTTTTTGCAGGATTTTGCTGGGATTTTTTGGAGGATTTGGGGAGGATTTTGGGGAGATTCTGGGGGGTTTTGGGGAGATTTTGATGAGATTTTGAGGAGGATTTTGAGGGGATTTTTAGAGGATTTTGAGGGGATTTTGAAGGAGATTTTGGACGAGATTTTGGGGAGATTTCGAAGGGATTTTGGATGGGATTTTTGGAGGATTTTGATGGGATTTTTGGAGGATTTTGAAGGGATTTTTTGGAGGATTTTGATGGGATTTTGGGAGGATTTTGACGGGATTTTTTGGAGGATTTTGAGGGGATTTTGGGAGGATTTTGATGGGATTTTTTTGGAGGATTTTAACGGGATTTTGAGGAGGATTTTGAAGGAGATTTTGGGGAGGATTTTGATGGGATTTTGATTGGATTTTTTGGAGGATTTGGATGGGATTTTGACGGGATTTTGGATGAGATTTGGGGAGAATTTTGAGGAGGATTTTGATTGGATTTTTTGGAGGATTTTGATGGGATTTTTTGGAGGATTTTGGGAGGATTTTGACGGGATTTTGTGGAGATTTTAATGGGATTTTTTTGGAGGATTTGGGGAGGATTTTTGATGAGATTTTGGGAGGATTTTGATGGGATTTTTTGGAGGATTTTGGGAGGATTTTTGGAGGATTTTGATGGGATTTTTTGGAGGATTTTTCTGGGATTTGGAGGATTTTGGGAGGATTTTGGGGAGATTCTGGGGGGTTTTGGGGAAGATTTTGCCGGGATTTTGGGGAGGATTTTGATGGGATTTGGGGAAGATTTTGATGGGATTTTTTGGAGGATTTTGAGGGGATTTTGAGGAGGATTTTGAGGGGATTTTGGGGAGGATTTTGATGAGATTTTGGGAGGACTTTGATGGGATTTTTGGGAGGATTTTGAGGGGATTTTGGGGAAGATTTTGATGGAGATTTTGAGAAGGATTTTGCTGGGATTTTAGATGAGATTTTGGGAGGATTTTGATGGGATTTTTTGGAGGATTTTGCTGGGATTTTGAGGAGGATTTGGGAAGGATTTTGGGGAGATTCTGGGGGGTTTTGGGGAGATTTTGATGAGATTTTGAGGAGGATTTTGAGGGGATTTTTAGAGGATTTTGAGGGGATTTTGAAGGAGATTTTGGACGAGATTTTGGGGAGATTTCGAAGGGATTTTGGATGAGATTTTGGGAGAATTTTGATGGGATTTTTGGAGGATTTTGATGGGAATTTTGGAGGATTTTGAAGGGATTTTTTGGAGGATTTTGATGGGATTTTTGGAGGATTTGGGGAGGATTTTGATGCGATTTTTTGGAGGAATTTGATGAGATTTTGGGAGGATTTTGACGGGATTTTTTGGAGGATTTTGAGGGGATTTTGGGGAAGATTTTGATGGAGATTTTGAGAAGGATTTTGCTGGGATTTTAGATGAGATTTTGGGAGGATTTTGATGGGATTTTTTGGAGGATTTTGCTGGGATTTTTTGGAGGATTTGGGGAGGATTTTGGGGAGATTCTGGGGGGTTTTGGGGAGATTTTGATGAGATTTTGAGGAGGATTTTGAAGGGATTTTTTGGAGGATTTTGATGGGATTTTTGGAGGATTTGGGGAGGATTTTGACGGGATTTTTTGGAGGATTTTGAGGGGATTTTGGGAGGATTTTGATGGAATTTTTTTGGAGGATTTTAACGGGATTTTGAGGAGGATTTTGAAGGAGATTTTGGGGAGGATTTTGATGGGATTTTGATTGGATTTTTTGGAGGATTTGGATGGGATTTTGACGGGATTTTGGATGAGATTTGGGGAGAATTTTGAGGAGGATTTTGATGGGATTTTTTGGAGGATTTTGATGGGATTTTTTGGAGGATTTTGGGAGGATTTTGACGGGATTTTGTGGAGATTTTAATGGGATTTTTTGGAGGATTTGGGGAGGATTTTGGGTGGATTTTGGGGAGGATTTTTGATGAGATTTTGGGAGGATTTTGATTGGATTTTTTGGAGGATTTTGGGAGGATTTTTGGAGGATTTTGATGGGATTTTTTGGAGGATTTTTCTGGGATTTGGAGGATTTTGGGAGGATTTTGGGGAGATTCTGGGGGGTTTTGGGGAAGATTTTGCCGGGATTTTGGGAAGGATTTTGATGGGATTTGGGGAAGATTTTGATGGGATTTTTTGGAGGATTTTGAGGGGATTTTGAGGAGGATTTTGAGGGGATTTTGGGGAGGATTTTTGATGAGATTTTGGGAGGACTTTGATGGGATTTTTGGGAGGATTTTGAGGGGATTTTGGGGAAGATTTTGATGGAGATTTTGAGAAGGATTTTGCTGGGATTTTAGATGAGATTTTGGGAGGATTTTGATGGGATTTTTTGGAGGATTTTGCTGGGATTTTGAGGAGGATTTGGGAAGGATTTTGGGGAGATTCTGGGGGGTTTTGGGGAGATTTTGATGAGATTTTGAAGAGGATTTTGAGGGGATTTTTAGAGGATTTTGAGGGGATTTTGAAGCAGATTTTGGACGAGATTTTGGGGAGATTTCGAAGGGATTTTGGATGGGATTTTTGGAGGATTTTGATGGGAATTTTGGAGGATTTTGATGGGAATTTTGGAGGATTTTGAAGGGATTTTTTGGAGGATTTTGATGGGATTTTTGGAGGATTTGGGGAGGATTTTGACGGGATTTTTTGGAGGAATTTGATGAGATTTTGGGAGGATTTTGACGGGATTTTTTGGAGGATTTTGAGGGGATTTTGGGAGGATTTTGATGGAATTTTTTTGGAGGATTTTAACGGGATTTTGAGGAGGATTTTGAAGGAGATTTTGGGGAGGATTTTGATGGGATTTTGATTGGATTTTTTGGAGGATTTGGATGGGATTTTGACGGGATTTTGGATGAGATTTGGGGAGAATTTTGAGGAGGATTTTGATTGGATTTTTTGGAGGATTTTGATGGGATTTTTTGGAGGATTTTGGGAGGATTTTGACGGGATTTTGTGGAGATTTTAATGGGATTTTTTGGAGGATTTGGGGAGGATTTTGAGGGGATTTTGGGGAGGATTTTTGATGAGATTTTGGGAGGATTTTGATTGGATTTTTTGGAGGATTTTGGGAGGATTTTTGGAGGATTTTGATGGGATTTTTTGGAGGATTTTTCTGGGATTTGGAGGATTTTGGGAGGATTTTGGGGAGATTCTGGGGGGTTTTGGAGAAGATTTTGCCGGGATTTTTTGGAGGATTTTGATGGGATTTTAAGGAGGATTTTGATGGGATTTTTTGGAGGATTTTGGCAGGATTTTGGGGGGTTTTGAAGATGATTTTGAGGAGGATTTTCAGGGGATTTTGGGGAGATTTTGATGAGATTTTGAGGAGGATTTTGAGGGGATTTTTAGAGGATTTTGAGGCGATTTTGAAGGAGATTTTGGACGAGATTTTGGGGAGATTTCGAAGGGATTTTGGATGAGATTTTGGGAGAATTTTGATGAGTTTTTTGGAGGATTTTTAGGGGATTTTCTGGAGGATTTTGAGGAGACTTTGGATGACATTTTGGGGAGATTTTGAAGGGATTTTGGATGAGATTTTTGGAGGATTTTGCTGGGATTTTTGGAGGATTTTTGGGGCGATTTTGGGAGGACTTTGTTGGGATTTTTTGGAGGATTTTGGGAGGCTTTTGGGGACATTTTGGGGGGTTTTGGGGAAGATTTTGCTGGGATTTTGGGAGGATTTTGACGGGATTTTGGGAGGATTTTTTGAGGATTTTGAGGGGATTTTTTGGAGGCTTTTGGGAGGATTTTGGGGACATTCTGGTGGGTTTTGGGGTGCCCCACCTGCTCCCGGGTCTCCTCCAGGGACATCCTCTCCTCCAGCTCCTTCCGGCGCCGCCGCTCCTGCTCCTCCCGCACCTTCTGCTCCATCATCTTGTCCACCTCCTCCTCCTCTGGGGGGTCA
>NW_021938157.1:0-7146 GCF_001715985.3 Manacus vitellinus
ACTTGGGGGACACCCTGGGGACACTTTGGGGACATTTTGGGGACAGGGGACACTGCAGGGACACTTTGGGGACACTTGGGGGACACCCTGGGGACACTTTGGGGACATTTTGGGGACAGGGGACACTGCAGGGACACTTTGGGGACACTTGGGGGACACCCTGGGGACACTTTGGGGACATTTTGGGGACAGGGGACACTGCAGGGACACTTTGGGGACACTTGGGGGACACCCTGGGGACACTTTGGGGACATTTTGGGGACAGGGGACACTGCAGGGACACTTTGGGGACACTTGGGGGACACCCTGGGGACACTTTGGGGACATTTTGGGGACAGGGGACACTGCAGGGACACTTTGGGGACATTTTAGGGACACTTTGGGGACAGTTTGGGGACATTTTGGGGACAGGGGACACTGCAGGGACACTTTGGGGACACCTTGGGGACATTTTAGGGACGGGGGACACTTTGGGGACACCCGGGGGACATTTTAGGGACACTTGGGGGACACCCTGGGGACAGCCTGGAACTGTGGGACTGGTGGGATTGGTGGGAATGGTGGGAGTTGTGGGATTGGTGGGAATGGTGGGAGTTGTGGGATTGGTGGGAATGGTGGGACTGGAATGGTAGGAGTTGTGGGACTGGTGGGAATTATTGTGGGACTTATGGGAACTGTGGGAACTGTGGGAATGGTGGGAATTATTGTGGGACTTGTGGGAACTGTGGGAACTGTGGGAATGGTGGGAATTATTGTGGGACTTGTGGGAATTATTGTGGGAACTGTGGGACTGGTGGGACTGGTGGGAACTGTGGGAATTATTGTGGGAATGGTGGGACCTGGTGGGAGTTATGGGAATGGTGGGTATGGTGGGAATTGTGGGAATGGGAATGGTGGGAATTATTGTGGGACTTGTGGGAACTGTGGGAATGGTGGGACTGGTGGGAATTATGGTGGGACTTATGGGAACTGTGGGAATTATTGTGGGAACTGTGGGATTGGTGGGACAGGTGGGAATTGTGGGACTGGTGGGAACTATTGTGGGAGCTGTGGGAATTATTGTGGGAGCTGTGGGAATTATTGTGGGAGCTGTGGGAATTGTGGGAATGGTGGGAACTGTGGGAATTATTGTGGGAACTGTGGGACCTGTGGGAATGGTGGGAACTGTGGGAATGGTGGGAACTGTGGGAATGGTGGGAACTGTGGGAATGGTGGGAGTTGTGGGAATTATTGTGGGAGCTGTGGGACTGGTGGGAACTGTGGGACCTGTGGGAATGGTGGGAGCTGTGGGAATGATGGTGGGACCTGTGGGAATGGTGGGAGCTGTGGGAATGATGGTGGGAGCTGTGGGAATGATGGTGGGAGCTGTGGGAATTATTGTGGGAGCTGTGGGAATGATGGTGGGAGCTGTGGGAATGATGGTGGGAGCTGTGGGAATGATGGTGGGAGCTGTGGGAATTATTGTGGGAGCTGTGGGAATGATGGTGGGAGCTGTGGGAGCTGTGGGAATGGTGGGAGCTGTGGGAATGATGGTGGGAGCTGTGGGAATGATGGTGGGAGCTGTGGGAGCTGTGGGAATGGTGGGAGCTGTGGGAATGATGGTGGTCCCAGTGGCTCACGGGGGGGGTGTCTGGCTCGGGCCCGGCGCTGTCCATGAGGATGAGGCGCTTCAGGTCGTCCTCGATGGAGGATTTGGGGGCGCGGCGGGGGGAGCGAAGGTCCCGCAGGGAGGCCCGGAGCCGGGGCTGCCCAAACACGTTCACCTGCCTGGGAAAGGGGAAACAGGGAGTGGGGGATCCCAAATTACAGGGGGGACACCCCAATTCCCATAGGGATCCCCCAATCCTGAGGGAACCCCAAAACCCCAGGAGTGAAGTCCCGGAGACCGGGCTGCCAAACACATTTCACCTGCCTGGCAGGGGGGAAACAGGGAGTGGGGGATCCCAAAATCCAGGGGGGACACCCCAATTCCCATAGAGATCCCCCAATCCTGAGGGGAACCCCAAAAACCCCAGGAGTGAAGGTCCCGGAGCCGGGGCTGCCCAAACACGTTCACCTGCCTGGGAAAGGGGAAAGAGGGGTTGGGGGATCCCAAAATCCAGGGGGGACACCCCAATTCCCATAGGGATCCCCCAATCCTGAGGGGAACCCCAAAAACCCCAGGAGTGAAGGTCCCGGAGCCAGGGCTGCCCAAACACGTTCACCTGCCTGCAGGGGGGAAAAACAGGGAGTGGGGGATCCCAAAATCCAGGGGGGACACCCCAAATCCAGAGGGGAACCCCTAAGAAACCCCAAATCCAGAGGGAGCCCCAAAATCCAGAGGGGAACCCAAAAACCCCAGGAGTGAAGGTCCCGGAGATGGGGCTGCCCAAACACCTTCACCTGCCTGGGAGGGGGGAAACAGGGAGTGGGGGATCCCAAAATCCAGGGGGGATACCCCAAATCCATGGGAGAACCCCCAATCCAGAGGGGAACCCAAAAAAACCCCCAAATCCAGAGAAGAAAATAAAATCCTACAGGGATCCCTCAAGCCTCCCAAAATCCCCCTTTTTGGGGTCCTGCCCCACTTTTTGGGCTCCTCTGCCCTTTGACCCCCTTTTTTGGGGTCCTGCCCCCCTTTTTAGGGTCCTGACCCTTTAACTCCCTTTTTTAGGGTCCTGCCCCCCCTTTTTTGGGCTCCTGTGCCCTTTAACACCCTTTTTAGGGTCCTACCCCCCTTTTTTGGGCTCCTGAGCTCCTTTTTAGGGTCCTGTGCCCTTTAACCCCCTTTTTTTAGGGTCCTGCCCCCCCCTTTTCAGGACTCCTGACCCTTTAACACCCTTTTTAGGGTCCTGTGCCCTTTAACCCCCTTTTTAAGGGTCCTACCCCCCTTTTTCGGGTCCTCTGCCCTTTAACCCCCTTTTTTAGGGTCCTGCCCCCCTTTTTCAGGGTCCTGCCTTCCCTTTTTGGGCTCCTGTGCCCTTTGACCCCATTTTTTAGGGTCCTGCCCCCCCTTTTTTAGGGTCTTGACCCCCTTTTAGGGTTCTGACCCCCCCTTTTTTGGACTCCCGTGCCCTTTAACCCCTTTTTTAGGGTCTTGACCCCCTTTTTTAGGGTCCTGCCCCCCCTTTTTCAGGTTCCTGCCCCCCTTTTTCGGTTCCCATGCACTTTGCCCCCCTTTTTAGGGTCCTGCCCCCCTTTTTTAGGGTCCTGCCCCCCCTTTTTCAGGTTCCTGCCCCCCCTTTTTCGGTTCCCATGCCCTTTGCCCCCCTTTTTTAGGATCCTGCCCCCCCTTTTTCGGTTCCCATGCCCTTTGCCCCCATTTTTTAGGATCCTGCCCCCCTTTTTTGGCTCCCATGCCCTTTGCCCCCCTTTTTTGGGGTCCTGCCCCCCGTTTTGGGGGTGCCCCACTCACTTTTTGGGCTCGGGGGGCTCCTGGGGCCGTTTCCACGCCGGGGTGGTGGCTCTGCCCCTCCCGGGGCTCCTGGAGAAGAAGGATTTGGGGCCGGAGGTGGAAATTTGGGGGTGGTCGAGGGGGACGGGCCGGGGGTGAGTGCAGGAAAAGAGGGTATCAGCAGGGGGGGTTCCCAAAAAATGACACCTCCCACCCTCCCCAACACCCCAAGGGAGGGGTGGGGGGGTTTAGGAGGGGATTTGGGGGTTAGGGGGGATTTTGAGGGGATTTTAGGAGGGAATTTTGGATGTTTTGGGGAATTTGGGGGATTCAGGAAGGGAATTGGGCGATTTAGGGAGGGATATGGTGTTTGGGGGGATTAGGAGGGAATTTGGGGGATTAAGGAGGGAATTTGGGGTGTTTTAGGAGGGAATTTGGCGGGTGTTTTGGGGATTGGGGGGATTCAGGAGGGAATTTGGGGCGATTTAGGACGGGAATTCTGAGGGTGTTTGGGGAATTTGGCGGTGTTTGGAGGGGATTCGGAGGAATTTGGGGGATTCGGATCGGGAATGGGGGTGTTTTGGGGAATTTGGGGGGTCAAGGGGGCGATTTGGAGGGAATTTGGGGGGATTTCGGAGGGAATTGGGGAGTGTTTTTTAGGATTCGAGGGAATTGGGGGTGTTTGGGGGATTTGCGGAGGATTGGAGGGTGTTTTGGGGGGATTTGGGGATTTCAGAGGGACATTGGGGGGATTTCGGAGGGAATTGGGCGATTTAGGAGGGAATTGGGGTGTTTGGGGGGGATTTAGGACTGGAATTTGGGAGTTTGGGGGTCAAGGGGGATTTAGGAGGGCATTAGGTGTTTTGGGAGATTTTGGGGGTTCAAAGGGGGGATTTAGGAGGGAATATGGTGGGCTGTGGGGTCAAAGGGGGATAGGAGGGAAACTGGGGGTTTGGGTGGGTCAAAGGGGCGATTTAGGCAGAGAATTTAGGCGTGTTTTGGAATTTGGGGGGATCAGTGAGGGAATGGGAGCGATTTAGGAGGAATTGGGGGTGTTTTGGTCGGCGGGGTTCTCGGAGGGAATTTGGCGGGGATTTCGGAGGGTAATTGGGGGGATTTCGGAGGGAATTGGGGGTGTTTTGGGCAATCTGGGGGTTCAAAGAGGGGATCAGGACAAACACGAGGGTCACGACGCCCACCTGGCCTTGCAGGCGGGGTCGGGAGCGGCGCCGGCATTCCCGGTTTTCTGCCGGGAGCAGCTTTTCCCGGCGGAGGAGCCGGGAGGAGGAGGAGGAGGAGGAGGAGGAGAGTGAGGAGGCGGACGGCTCCGCCGGGAATCGGCCCCTCCGAAGCTTGGTGCGGATTTGGGATCCTGTCCCGGGAGGGGCGGTTTGGGGGAGGGCGTCAGCCGCTGTCGCCGAGAGCCCCCCCTGGCCCCGGGCTCGGGGTCGGCGGTCACAAGCCGGGGCCGGGCTCGGGGGGGTCGAACCAATTCGCTCGTCGCTGGAGGCGGTGCTGGACAGGGGTGGTGGTGCTTGAATGGCTGGAACGGCGGCTCTTTCCCGCCTGGACAACCGGGCAGGCATATGGGGGGGAGGCGGATGAGCCCCGGACAGCGAGGCTCGGAATTCCTGGGGTCCGGGAATCCCTGGGGATTCTGCGAATCCCTGGGGCTTTTAGTCCCCTGTGGTTTCCCTTGGGGCTCCAAAAATCCCTTGGGGAGGCCAAATCCCTGGGGATCCTGGAATTCCTGGTACTCCCAGGATCCCTGGTGGTCCTGGAATCCCTGGGGGTCCTGGAATTCCTGGGGGTCCCGGAATCCCTGGGGATTCTGGAATCCCTGGGGCTTTTAGAATCCCCTGGTGGTTCCCTGGGGCTCCCAAAATCCCTGGGGGTCCCAAAATCCCTGGGGATCCTGGAATTCCTGGTACTCCCAGGATCCCTGGTGGTCCTGGAATCCCTGGGGGTCCTGGAATCCCTGGGGGTCCTGGAATCCCTGGTGCTTTTAGAATCCCCTGGTGGTTCCCTGGGGCTCCCGGAATCCCTGGTGCCCCCAAAATCCCTGGTGGTCCTGGGATCCCTGGTGCTCCCAAAATCCCTGGTGGTCCCAGGATCCCTGCTGTTCCCAGGATCCCTGGTGCTCCCAAAATCCCTGGTGCTTTTGGAATCCTGGGATCCCTGATGTTCCCAAAATTCCTGGTGGTCCTGGAATTCCTGGGGCTCCCAGGATCCCTGGTGTTACCAAAATTCCTGGTGGTCCTGGAATCCCTGGGGACCCTGAAATTCCTGGGGCTCCCAAAATCCCTGGGGACTCTGGAATTCCTGAGGGTCCTGGAATCCCTGGGGACCCTGGAATCCCTGGGGATTCTGGAATCCCTGGGGCTCCCAGGATCCCTGGTGCTCCCCAAATCCCTGCTGTTCCCAGAATCCCTGTTGTTCCCGGGATCCCTGGTGCTCCCAAACTCCCTGGTGCTTTTGGAATCTCTTGGTGGTCCCAGAATCCCTGGTGTTCCCAGAATCCCTGCTGTTCCCAAAATCCCTGCTGTTCCCAAAATCCCTGCTGTTCCCAGGACCCCTGGTGTTCCCAAAATCCCTGGTGGTCCCAGGATCCTTGGTGCTCCCAAAATCCCTGGTGCTTTTGGAATCTCTTGGTGGTCCCAGAATCCCTGGTGATCCCAAAATCCCTGCTGCTCCCAAAATCCCTGCTGTTCCCAGATTCCCTGCTGTTCCCAGATTCCCTGCTGTTCCCAGATTCCCTGCTGCTCCCAGATTTCCTGCTGTTCCCAAAATCCCTGCTGTTCCCAGATTCCCTGCTGTTCCCAGATTCCCTGCTGCTCCCAGATTTCCTGCTGTTCCCCAAATCCCTGCTGTTCCCAGATTCCCTGCTGTTCCCCAAATCCCTGCTGTTCCCAGATTTCCTGCTGTTCCCAAAATCCCTGCTGTTCCCAGATTCCCTGCTGTTCCCCAAATCCCTGCTGTTCCCAAAATCCCTGCTGCTCCCAGAATCCCTGCTGTTCCCAGATTCCCTGCTGCTCCCAGATTCCCTGCTGCTCCCAGAATCCCTGCTGTTCCCCAAATCCCTGCTGTTCCCAAGATTTCCTGCTGTTCCCAGGACCCCTGCTGCTCCCAGAATCCCTGCTGTTCCCAGACTCCCTGCTGCTCCCAGATTTCCTGCTGCTCCCAGAATTCCCTGCTGCTCCCAAAATCCCTGCTGTTCCCAAAATCCCTGCTGTTCCCAGATTCCCTGCTGTTCCCAAAATCCCTGCTGTTCCCAGATTCCCTGCTGTTCCCAGATTTCCTGCTGCTCCCAGAATCCCTGCTGCTCCCAAAATCCCTGCTGTTCCCAAAATCCCTGCTGCTCCCAGAATTCCCTGCTGTTCCCAAAATCCCTGCTGTTCCTAAAATCCCTGCTGTTCCCAAAATCCCTGCTGCTCCCAGAATTCCTGCTGCTCCCAGAATTCCCTGCTGCTCCCAAAATCCCTGCTGTTCCCAGACTCCCTGCTGTTCCCCGCTGACCTTGGAATGCCTGTTTGGGGAATCCTTCCCGCCGGGCTCCTGCCGGCCCGGGCGCTTCCCGCCGGGCAGCCGGGGCTGTGCCGGGACGTGCCAGAGGGGCTCTGCAATTCCGGAGGTGCCACGTCACCGGGATAACCCCGGACCCGGGGGGGGCCATCCCGGGCCATCCCGACATTCCGTACCCGCCTTGTGGCGCTCCATGGTGCCCTCGTGGCTGCTGACCCCGCCGGACGACGAGTCGTCGTGGCTCGAGTGGC
>NW_021938158.1:0-4970 GCF_001715985.3 Manacus vitellinus
CTGACTTATAATCTCTCCTTTGAGTTGGGTTCATTCCCCCTGCTGGTTAACTTTTAAACCAGCACAATGACTTACTTAAAATGTCTTGGTTTTTCATAACAAGAATTTCTCCTCAACACTTTTAAAATAAAGTTACCTAATAAGAAAAAAATATCTTATTAACAAGTTGTTAATTCAGCAGATAAACCCAATTTAGGTTCCTTTAATTTTCATTTTGAGCTGCTGGTCATTATGCACTGTTTAGATAAAGTGCTGAAATTAATAAAAAAAATTTTCTGGATATATTTAAAAATTGAAGTAGGAAAAACTAGAATTTTGTTCGAAAATATTATGATAGTGAGTAAATATTTCTTTAGCCTTTCTGCACTTCAGTGCGCCCAGAGCAAGTCATCATGTTTGTACCTCTTACAGCTGTAGCAACCTTTCCTGCCTCCAGAGTGTTAATTTGGAGAGGATATCAGAATATTTCATATGCAAATATATTATATAAGTAAGCAAAATACTTTAAAAGCATAAAAGAATCAGAAAACATTTGTGATACTGAGATAGAATGAGAATCAGATGTTTTCCCATATGTTAAACAGTGGGAAATATAGCCATAATTTAGAACTGGGTTATATGTTTTGAAGCAGACTTCTCTGATCCTGTATGTATGTTGAACAGAGGAAATGTTATTTTTGCATCGGTGATTTACATGGATTGTTGATTTCTACCTTCACTTGTAAGAAAACAGAGCAATGACTGAAAGGGGGCAGGAGAGCAGAGCCAACCCAGCCTGCATTTGGGTCGAAGGGCGAAAAGTTGCTCATATTCACCATTCTCCATCTGAAAATCAGTGAAGTCGTGCAGAGAAATTAGGGTTGCCTAGTATTTCCGGACAGTTCCAGTTTCCTCTGGTGACTCTTTCTTAAGGACAGTGAGACAGTGAGTTCTTTGGTTTTCCCAAGCATCTTTCTTTGCTAAAGCTGAGAGGTTTGCTACAGTTTACAGCTGTAACCAGAACAAAATGTCAACATGGTTTTAACCAGATGTTAGACTGAAGAGCAGTGCCTTGGGTTCATTGGGTTAACGCATTTGTAGATGTTGCCCTATTTTTTATCGTTGTTTCTTTTTTGTATTGAAAAAAAAAAGTCAACTAGGTAAAGTTGGACAGTTAGAGCCCCCCCCAAAAAAGAGCAGAGTCTGATTAAGATCTAGCATATACAGAACTTAATTTTAATGGCAAGTATTGTGTGTGATCTGAAATGGCAGTATCATATATAAATACCTGTGTCTTGGATAAATAAAATAAACTGCTCAATATCTTCAAAAAGTAAGTGTGGGTTACTGATGAAAACAGCAGGTATTTAATTTTATCCTAGACTTCTGGCTCCTGGTGGTCGCCACGCTGGGTGGGCTCATGGCGGCTGTCCCGGAGGAGGGGAGTAGAGAGGAGGAACTTTGGAGCCCACAGAGGTTTGCCAGCCCAATTTGGGCGTACCGGGGGAGGATGTAGGGAGGAAAGGCGGAAAGGGGAAAGGGGGTTGTCTAGCAGCTGCCCCGGAGAGGGAGAAGAAGGAGGATCTTCGAGCGCAACAGAGTTTTTGCCAGTCCAGTTTGGGGGTGGGGAGGGGGCGACGCCCGGTCGGTCCCAAGTGGGGAGGAACCCTGTGTACCCCTATGAGGTTGTGAGTTATGCTGGTGATGGTACATGCCGTCGGCAGGGTCTCCTATGCCAGACAGGTCAAAAACGAAGGGTCAGATATAGTATGTCCATGGGCAGGATAGGCTTACTAGCCCTCTGGCAACCATCCCAGGAGAAGGACAACTCTAATTCCCAAATCCAGGCAGATGGAGCTCACTTAGCCCTTTAAGGCCATCCATCTAAGAGAAGGTCACTCTAATCAAACCTACGTCCTGAGGACCTCACTGCCACCGTCCAAGCTTGCTCGGCCCTGGCAGATGAACCTTGGGATTAAAGGGTGGGTTCAGTTCCGTGCATACTGCATCTCACCTAAAAAATCCACTGCACAGGCTTGAAGGCTTTACCCACATGCAAAAAGCCCTGTAGTGACAGGTGAGGGTCGAAACGGCAGGTGAAAGGTGCACTGGAAGCCACAGACCCAACCCTGCATGCAGGCGGTTCAGGATATTGGTCATTTGAGACTGATCGGAGATGACAGTCTCTTGAGGCAGCACCCTGAACGACCAAGCAGCCTTTTTAAGGACAGCACTGCTTGCTCCACTCGGAGAGGGATCTAGAAAAGGTGGCCTAAACAAAGCTCATCTCCACCTTCACCCGGTTGGTTAACCACAGGCCAACGGGCATCTTCCAATGTGGTCGCACAAAGATCAAAAGACAAAGGCATGCACCTGCCTCCAAAGGTGTACCTAAATTAACTCTAGCATGCTGGAACATCAGAACCATGCTCGATTCTGCGGATAGCGGACGTCCTGAGCGTCATTCTGCCCTAATTGCCCATGAACTGGCTCATCTTAACATCGACATTGCTGCTCTCAGTGAAGTTCGCCTTCACGAGGAAGGAAGCCTCAGAGAACATGGCACCAGTTACACCCTCTTTTGGTCAGGTAAACCTAGAATCGAAAGGCATCTCTCAGGAGTCGGTTTCATGATCAGAAACTCTATTGTTCCTAAACTCGAAAATCTGCCAACAGGTCACTCTGACCGCATTATCTCCCTACGCCTTCCACTCCACAATAAGCAACATGTTGTCCTCTTTAGTATATATGCCCCAACTCTCCAAGCTGACCCTGCAGAAAAAGATAAATTTTACTCTGACCTGCACCACCTTACCCAAAAGGTGCCTGCAGGTTATAAGATCATTATCCTTGGTGATTTCATCACCAGAGTAGGTAAGAACTTTGAAGCCTGGAAAGGAGTATTAGGCAAGCATGGTGTTGGAAACTGCAACGATAATGGTCGACTTCTGCTAGAATTCTGTGCAGAGCAACAACTCACCATCACTAATACTATCTTTCAACAGAAAAATAGTCTGAAGACAACCTGGATGCATCCTAGATCTAAGCATTGGCATCTCATTGATTATGTCTTGGAGCGACAGAGGGATGTCCACGATGTCCACCATACCCGCGTGATGCCCAGCGCAGAATGCCAAACAGACCATCAACTTGTGTGCTGTAAACTTAACTTCAATCTTAAGTTCAAACCAAAAAGGGTCAGTATCCCAAGGAGGAGACTCCAAGTTAACAATCTCCAATCAGCCACAGTGAGAGACAGATTCCAGGCAAACCTTCAAACTAGGTTCGAAAACCATTCCATAGATTCTACAGATTCCTCTCCTGAAACAATTTGGCACCGTATTAAAAACAGCATCCAGCAGTCCTCTGAAGAAACCTTAGGATTCTCCATCAAGAAGAACAAGGACTGGTTTGATGAAAACAATCAAGAGATCCAGGACTTGTTGAGGGAGAACTGCTCACCAAGCACACCTTGCACTGCCATCCTGTCACGCAAGAAAAACACCCTTTCGTCTTGCTTGCAGCAGGCTCCAACAGAAACTCCGTGACATCCAGAACAAGTGGTGGACCAATCTAGCTGAGAAAACTCAATTATACGCAGATACAGGTGATCACAGAGGATTCTATGAGGCCTTGAAAACAGCACATGGGCCTACATACCAGGTCCAAAGCCCCCTACTCAGCACAGATGGTCAAACGCTTCTGACAGGTAAAACCTCCATTCTGAATTGTTGGTCTGAACACTTTCAGACTCTCTTCAGTACCAACCGTGTAGTCCAAGACTCAACAATTCAGTCCATCCCACAACAACCAGTGAAGAATGATTTGGATATTGCCCCCACTTTGGGAGAAACCCTCAAGGCCATACAGCAGGTGAAAATTGGCAAGGCAGCTGGGGTTGATGGAATTCCACCTGAAATCTGGAAACATGGGGGCCTTGCTCTCCATTCTAAATTTCATGAGTTTGTGGTGCGCTGTTGGGAACTAGGCGAACTCCCATCAGACCTCCGTGATGCAGTCATCATCACCTTGTATAAGAAAAAAGGAGTTAAATCAGACTGTTCAAATTACCGTGGTATTACTCTGCTCTCCATTGCTGGCAAAATCCTGGCAAGAATACTTTTGAACAGATTAATACCCTCTATAGCTGAAGGAATTCTACCTGAAAGTCAATGTGGTTTCAGAGCCAACAGGAGTACCACAGACATGGTATTTGTTCTCAGACAACTGCAAGAGAAGTGTAGGGAACAGAACAAAGGTCTCTACGTAACATTTGTCGACCTCACCAAGGCTTTCGATACTGTGAGCAGAAAAGGTCTATGGCAGATTTTGGAACGTTTAGGTTGTCCCCCCAGGTTCCTTAAAATGATCATCTCACTCCATGAGGATCAGCATGGCCAAGTCAGATATGGCAATGCACTTTCTGAGCCCTTTCTAATTACCAATGGTGTGAAACAAGGCTGCATTCTTACACCAACTCTACTCACAATCTTTTTCAGCATGATGCTACAAAGGGCCACGGCAGACCTCGATGATCAAGACGGTATCTACATTCAACACCGTACTGATGGAAGTCTATTCAATCTAAGGCAACTGAAGGTCCACACTAAGACCTTAAACCATCTTGTCCAGGAGCTGCTCTATGCTGATGACACCGCCCTTGTCGCCCACACAGAAGCAGCTCTGCAGTGTTTAACATCCTGCTTTGCAGACGCTGCTGAGCTCTGTGGGCTGGAAGTCAGCTTAAAGAAGACAGAAGTTCTCCATCAACTGGCACCTCAGGAAGTCTTCCATCATCCCCATATCACCATTGGCAAATCAGAGCTCAAATCAGTTCAGTAGTTTAATTACCCTGGTAGCCTCATCTCCTCGGATGGTAAGATTGACAGAGAGATAGACAACAGGTTAGCAAAGGCATATAGTACTTTCGGAAAGCTTCATAAAAGAGTTTGGCAAAATAAACATCTGAAGAAAAGTACAAAGATCAGTGT
>NW_021938159.1:0-2718 GCF_001715985.3 Manacus vitellinus
TTTTATTTTATTTTATTTTATTTTATTTTATTTTTTTATTTGTTTTTCACCCACTTTCCCCCTCCCTGAGCCCTTTTCCACCTCCGTCCACTCTTCCCTTGGGAGAGGCCGAGAATTCCCGTGGGGATGGGGCAGGAATGGGATTTTCCCACTTATCCCTCATCCCTGAAGAGCCCCATTCGGGGGGCTGCGAATCCTCCCCCTGTTCCCTCCCCGCTCCTGGAGGCTTTTCCAGGATTTTCCCGAGCCAGGCTCTTCCAAGGGGATTTTCCCAGCAGTTTTCCAGCAGTTTTTGCCTCCCAGCCCGGGATTTTCCAGAGCTTTGGACCTTGGCCCTTCCCTCCCGGGAGCACACTCGGCTTTCCTGCTTTTTTATTCTCCCAGCGACAGCTGGAAACTGGGAAAGAGCCGGATTTTCCGGCTCAGGGATCTCCTTCCTCCTTCCTCCTCCTCCTCCTCCTCCTCCTCCTCCCCCGAGCCGGGAACAAAAGCAGGAAACCCTTTGGGGTGGGGGCAGGGGGAGCCCTGGTTGTTTTCCCAAGGCTGGGAATGGCTCCTTTATCCCGGGAATTCGTCCTCCAGGAAGGATCCTTTTGGGTTTTCCCCCCCCAAAACTCCTTTGGAAAGAAACCAGTGGGAATAACGGGAATTTTAGACCCAAAGGAAGAAAGCAAAGTTAAGGAAGTGGGGAGTGAGGAATGTTGGTTTTCCTTCTTTTCCCCCTGGGAATCCATGACCTTGGAGGGCTTTTCCAATCTCAACAATCCCACTTTTCCCTGGTTTTCCAGAGGGCTTTTCCAATCTCAACAATCCCACTTTTCCCTGCTTTTCCAGAGGGCTTTTCCAAGCTGCACAATCCCATTTTCCCTGGTTTTCTGGAGAGTTTTTCCAAGCTGCACAATCCCACTTTTCCCTGGTTTTCTGGGGGGCTTTTCCAAGCTGCACAATCCCATTTTCCCTGGTTTTCTGGAGAGTTTTTCCAAGCTGCACAATCCCACTTTTCCCTGGTTTTCTGGGGGGCTTTTCCAATCTCAACAATCCCATTTTCCCTGCTTTTCCAGAGGGCTTTTCCAATCTGCCCAATCCCACTTTTCCTTGGTTTTCCAGAGGGCTTTTCCAATCTCAACAATCCCACTTTTCCAGGGTTTTCCGGAGGGCTTTTCCAAGCTGCCCAATCCCACTTTTCCAGGGTTTTCCGGAGGGCTGATGACAGACTCTTGCTGGCCTCGGATCTGAGGTGGAGCAGCAAATCTGGGAATCAGGAGGAGCAGCCGAGCGGGGATGGAAAGACCGGGAGAACAGGACGGATCCCGTTCTCCGGGGGATAATTAGAGGGGAGCGAAATGGAATTTTGGGAAGCCAAAATCCTCCTTCCTTCCCTCCTTCCTTCCTTCCCTCCCTCCTTCCCGAAGAGCAGCATCTCCTCCCCAGCCCCACATTCCAGCTTGAGCCAGAATCCAGGGAATGATCCATAAAATCCCAGGCTGGGTAAAAATCCAGAGCCATCCAAGGCTGCTCCCGACGGAACAACCCTCGGATGAGGAGGATTTGTGGGAATTTGTGGGAATTTGTGGGAATTCCACCCCCGCTGCTCGTTCTGGGCCAATCAGGAGTGGGGAAAAAAGGCACTGCTTAAATTCCAAGTGGCCAAATCCGAGGATTTTTTAAGGCCAAGGGGTCGGGGGAAGGCACAAAACGGAGCAGGAATAATGATCAGGGCAAGGAAAACCTGGATTAGGGAAGGCTGGGCCGATAAACAGGGAATAAATCCACTTTGGGGGAGGAGAAAAGCATAAAGCAGCGACATTAAAGAATAATCCAACGGGATTCCAGAGCTGTTTTTCCCTGGAATGGCATTTCCCAGGCTAATTCCCTGGTTTCCCCTCGGTTATTCCGGGCTGGAGCAGCTTTTCCTGTCTTTCTGCCTGTTTGTTTTCATGGAATCCTGGAAGGGTTGGGGTTGTAAGGGACCTTTAGGGGTCGTTTTCCTTCCCTGGCCGCTCCAGGAGAGCTTTGGATAAGGATTGGGGACAAGGGAGAGCAGGGGCAGGTGGGATATCGGGAAGGAATTCCTCCCTGGGAGGGTGGGGAGGCCCTGGAATGGATTTCCCAGAGGAATTCCCCATCCCTGGAAGTGTCCAGGATCCACCTGGGATAGGGGGAGGTGTCCCTGCCCATGGGAATGGGATGATCTGTAAGGTCCTTCCCAACCCAAACCATTCCGTTGGATTCCTGGAGTCCCCCCAACCCCCGGGGTCTCCTTGGGGTTCTCGGGGATTCCTGGAGACCCCCCCAGTCCTCAGGATCAACTTGGGGTGCTCAGGGATTCCTGGAGATCCCCCAATCCTCGGGATCTCCTTGGGATGTTTAGGGATTCCTGGAGTCCCCCCCAGTCCTCAGGATCAACTTGGGGTGCTCCGGGATTCCTGGAGATCCCCCAATCCTCGGGATCTCCTTGGGATGTTTAGGGATTCCTGGAGATCTCTCCAACCCCCGGGGTCTCCTTGGGATGTTTAGGAATTCCTGGAGATCCCCCCAACCCCCAGGACTTCAGTGGGGTGCTCCGGGATTCCTGGAGATTCTCCTTGGGGTGTTCAGGGATTCCTGGAGACCCCCCCAACCCCCAGGACCTCAGTGGGGGGCTCAGGGGCTTCGGGAGAACCTCCCTGGGGTCCCCTTGGGCTGCTCAGGGGTTCCTGGAGACCCCCCAAATCCTCA
>NW_021938160.1:0-6290 GCF_001715985.3 Manacus vitellinus
AAAACCAACAACAAAACCCAACCTGAAGTTGTAAAGTCAACGGAGGGAAAAAAAAAAAAATATACCCGTTTCAGGAACATACTGCCCTACGCCCGCCTCCTGAGTGTCGGAGAACAGAAAAAGCCCGACCATAAGCTCATGGCAGGGAGTTTAAAGGTCCGAAGTGCGAGCGGCCCGGGAAGGCAGAGGAGGGCCGGGCAGGGCGGGTCTGGCCCGAGCGCGGCCCAGCAGCGCCCTCAGGCGGCGGCGGCGCGGACCTGCCCCGGCCGCACCGCGCGGGGAGGGGAGGGAAGGGTGGAAAAAAAAAAATTAAATAAAAAAAAAAAAAAAAAAAAAAGAAATTTACAAAACCGCCGGTGCGAACACGATCGTCCTTGGCAATAAAACGGAGCTGTCAATCGCCTTATCGGCCGACCGACGTCAGAACAATTCGCGAGCGTTACCCTGTGCGTGCGGGCGCGACCGCTGCTTCCCTGCAGCTCAGCCTAAAAGACACACGCACACAGAAAAAAGCGAAACGTGAGTCATCATCGGGCTGCTGTAAAGATACCGTAGAACTTCCCACGCACAAGAAAGTCACCTAAAGACGATATAAACAAGTTTAAACTTACAACGGGAACCCCGAGAAGCCAATTATTCATTAAAACCATATGAAATACAACACAGCGTGATACAGATCCCGTGAAACACCACTCTTTACGGCCTGCAGAAAACGATGGCAATCCCATGAAACATTACACTCAAGTACAGGGACCCCGGAATGGGAGTGATACTGAAAAAAAATAATCATCACCTATCTTGTTTCTGAATAAGAAACACGACTCGAGTATTACAGTTGCGGGTGTACTTCTTTAACGTTGTGTGTAAAAACAAAACAACCAACAAAACAAAACCAAAACACCGTTTAGCCAATGATAAAAGCAAAACCAAAAAACCCATTACTGCTTCTTTTAGGACAGAGGAATAGAAACAAGTAAACATTAACCACCCTTTCAAAATTTTGGAATTTCCCTTTGTGGAGGAAGGGATAAAACCGGTACAAATGTAGTTTTATTTCTGCTCTTACCTGATTAAAAAGTAATCCGGGGTTTTGAACCTCCCCTACCATGATGAATCATGGTCTTCCCGCACCAAGCCCCGCCGAGCAGCCTTACCTTAAAATTACTGGAGTTGACCCACGCTGTTAACTCGTCGATCACTTTATCAAGGCGCTGCTGGTCCTGCTCCAGATCGGGGGACCTCGCCGGGTCGCTCAGGTACTCCAGCAGCTCCTGGCCGACCTGCATCCTGCGGCCCACGTCCTTCTGCTGTACCTGGTCGCAGAAATAATCCATACCGGCGGGCTCCATCTTCGGACGCTGCGGAAAAGTTTTTCGGAGACGAAGCGAGCGGCCTCAGGGTCGGGAGCGCGCCAGGGCAGGGGCGGGGCGGCGGAGCGGGGAGAGACAGGGCCGCCGTCCTCGGAGCCTCTTCCCGTCGCTCTCCGCCCCGGCCCCGCGCCCGCCGCCCCATGCGCACAACGGCGGCCGCCTCCTCTCCCGCAGGGAACCCTCCGGCGGCGGGAGCGCGGGAGCTGCGGCGGCCCGAGGGCTCGGCGGGAGCCGCTACTGGGCCGCGGGGCTTTTCCAGCCGCCTCCGCGCCGTCCCGAGGGATCCCGCAAGGGCTCCCGCCGACCGCCCGCTTCCTCTTCCCCCGCCAGGGGACGGGAAATCGGCCCGGGAAAACAGGCGCGCGGCTGGAGGGGGCTCGCAGGCACCCGGCCCCGCGGGCTCAGGGGGTTCCCGCGGGAGGACGGTTCCTGGGCCGCCGCTCACGGCACCGGCGAAGGCCGGCGCGGACCTCTCATGCCTCCCTGGCGCGCGGCCTCCGGCCCCTCCTGCCCGCCCGCGAGGCGCCTCCCAAACTTTCGCCGCGGCGGGTCTCAGCGCCTCTCGCTCCCGTCCATGCGGGCCGGGCCGGACCGGGCGAGTCCCCCTCGAGCCGCTCACGGCTCACGCCGCGCCTCCCCCCACCAGGGGCTCCATGCCGCGGCGGCGTCCGCCCTCCCGTCCCGCTGAAGTTGCCCACCTCCCGCCGCCGCTGCCGCCCCGGCCGGCGCCAGGCGGACACACACCGGGCGTGCCCGCGCGCCCCGCCTCCCGCCGCGGCTCCCGCTTCCCCTGGGAGAGCGCGCGCCTGGCTGCGCGTCCCGCCCCAGCGCTGCGGCGGGATGGGGATGGGACGGGTGGATGGGCGGACTGCGACAGATGACAGCGCGCCTCCCGCCCGACTGCCCCGGCAGACCCCTGCGGTCCGTGTCCGGCGGCGGCAGGAGGCGCAATGCGCTGGCTCGCCGCGGTGCCAGCCCGGTGCCCTGGGGAGAATGGAGAAGTGTTGGAGAAACAGGGGAAGCGGTGCGAAAGGTGCCGGGGTGCTCGGGTGCTTTCCTCCCTCCTTGCCTGTCTTCCCCTTCCCAGCGCTGTCCCGGCTTTGCCCAGCGATGCCCTGCAGCCTCTCTCGCCTTGCTCCGTGCTCAGGTGTGAGGGGGGGGAGGCCCCCGGGGAACCATCCTGGTACACCGAGCGCGGTTGGACCTGCAGCTCTGCTGTCTGCAAAATGGGGTCCGGCATCCGGTGTTCAGTAGCACTCCAGAGAGACATGGGTTATTCCCTTCAGAGCTGCGTGACAAACACCTGGGTGCTCAGTGCTATTGCAGAAATCCAGCACAACCCACCGGACTTCCCGCGCCATTATTTACACAAAATCACAGAATGTTGGGGTTGGAAGGGACTTCGGGAGATCATCTAGTCTGATCCCCCTGCCAAGGCAGGGTCACCTAGGGCAGGTTACACAGTAACATGTCCAGGTAGGTTTTGAATGTCTCCAGAGAGGGAGACTCCACCACCTCCCTGGACAGCCTGATCCAGTGCTCTGCCACCCTCCATGGAAAGAAGTTCTTCCTCATCTGAGGTGGAACTTGTGTTTTAGTTTATGGCCATTGCTCCTCCGTGGCCGTTGCTGGGCACCACTGAAAAGCATCTGGCACCATCCTCTTGGCACCCACCTTTGAGTTACTTATATGCATTAATGAGATCCCCTCTCAATCTTCTCTAGACTAAACAGGCCCAGCTCCTGTAGTCTCTCCTCATAAGAAAGATGTTCCAGACCCTTATTCTTTATGGCCTTCCACTGGACCCTCTCCAGTAGCTCCTTGTCTGTTTTGTACTGAGCAGCCCAGAACTGCACACAGAAGTTCACAGTTGGTAACTTCCCAAGTAAAGAAAGCCCCAGCATGGCTGACCCACATGGAGACTGCCAGGAATTGACAGAAACCCTTTAGTGGGCTGTGATGTGACTTCAGGTGTTGTTTTAGGATCGGTTTAAACTATTCCAAGTCCCTTTGATGTTAGAGAAGGGAAAGGCAGCTCTATCCCTCCCTCTGCCTTGGGGTGTTTGTGTGGCCTCTCAGGCCTCTGAAGGTATGGTTGTGGCTTTCACATGCTGGGAAAGGAAAGGCAAGGAGGTCACTTTCCCCCTCCTCATACCCAAGCTGCTCTACTTGACCCCTGTGCTGGACCCTGCATGCACTGACCACTTGGGTTGATTTAATATGGGCTAAATTACGGAGTTGGAGTCAGTGAGCTGGGCTGGCTCTTGGATCCTATGGGTGGAAGCACAGGATTCAGAAGATGGGAAGCGTAACAATGCCTGTCAATGGCAATGGGTAGCAATGTTGGTCTCCTGCCCCTCTGATACTGGGAGGGTTCACCTTACACTAAACTGGAAGCCACTGTTATTACAGGCAGTCGTTTTCTTCCCCTGCTCTCATATATACAGTTCTTCCCTTCCTTACAGAGGTGGTGTTTATTCATGTAAACAGTTCAGGGAGATTGCTGATTCAGATTCCTAAATTTTCTCACTCTGGGGTTAAGCCAGAGTTGGAGCAGGGAAAGTAGAAGCAGATAGCTGGATGCTGGATGGGGCAGACAGAGGCTGGTGGGACCTCATTCAATAACAGCCTTTGTGTCGTGAAACCTCAGCTTAGTTTCAAGACAGCACAGTCTGACTGCCTCATTTGCCTCGTTAGTCTTAACACTGGAGAAGGGTGAGCCTGCAGGAAAGCAGGGTACTCCCTTCATTTGCTGCAGGATTTAGACAGGTATAAGCTGAGGAACCACACCTGCAAATACTGTTTCACAGCAGTGTAAACCAAACTAAATTGGTACTAGAGTGTTCCTACTTGCCTGCTTCTCACAAATTCCATTCTCAGGAATTCTACACTTTCCTTCTGTCTCACTGATCTGGAAAAAAAAAAAACCCCGAAACAAAGAGATCTCCATCCACAGGCATGGCAGGAGGCAAGACCACAAGCAGCCTTTTGTTGACTTTGGTGGTATGTGGCAAACTGAGGATCCCATGCTTCATCAATCCCTAGGCATTACAGTAATGGTGATGGTTAAAAACATTAAAGATGCCTTTAAAACAGAAATGTATGTATTGTACTTTGAGATTATTATAATCTTAAAAAAATATTACAGATTGCTCATCATGTTTTCACAATGGATTTGATTTCACTGTGCACATATAAAAAAATGTAATTTTGGATGGAGCTGAATAGTTCTTATCCTGTGTGTGCAATGTCATTTACAAAGATAGATTATGAAAACTGTTTGGAATTACAGGTTGCTTTTATAGGAAAATGGAACCCTAGAAACTTCTAGAAATGGAAAAATAAATATCAGAAAAATGAAACTGGTTTGCTATGGGTTTTTTTCAGTGCACTCAAATCTGATTCACTGGTGTCATAAGTTTGAAAATCAAATTTCTTGCTGTGAAAGTTTTGAAAATAACTTGATCTAGTAACATTGGCTAAGTAGAAAAGACCTGAGCAGATGATATGGAACTCTTGAAGTATCAACAACTATGAACAGTTCCTGTCCTGTCCAACAACTTTCCAAAAACAAACCCCCAAGTGATATAATATTTGCTTTTCATTATGGTCCGATTTAATGTTAGTCTCTGAAGAAATAAAATCCTAAGCAAAAAGAGAGGGTAAAGCTCATGGTACAAGCTTTTTTGAATTTCTCTTGATTCAAAGCAAATATTAGGTAATCTAGTTTCTGTGAATAGCATTGAAGCTGAGGGGAAGGGCAAAGTATAATAAGAAACACACTTGAAATATCGAAACTATTTTGTCAACCCCGAGACGACACCACAAAGCTATGTTAAGGGCAAAAAGTCATGCTGGAATATATGGCCTGCCTTTTTATTTTTTTTCCCCATTTCACATAATAAGTGTTTTCTTAGAAAACAATAGAAAATAATTGCCTCACTGTAAAATCAGAGGATTAGACTACTGTATTTCATCCTGTTACTGCCTGACATGACTAGTGCCTCTATACTGTATTGATTATTGATACACTGTTTGATGTACTGTTATTGATGTAACAGCAGAAAATTGGTAGCCTTTTCATCACTGAGGTGCTTGATAAGATCAAGACAATTTCATTTGAAATCTTAGCACTGAGAAGAATTTTTTTTTGTGGGATAAATAAATGTTTCTTGATTTTTTCCTCTGCGGACAAATAGCATTTTGATTTGGCAAATAGAGCTTCTAGTTGCTCATTTCCTACTTTAGCAAGTGTCCTAGTTAGGACAGCTGAGATCAGTTCATCATGGTGGGTGTAACCCAAAACTGTATTCTATAGCCTTCCATGTCATTTCCCAGAAACTAGACTATTGTTGTCAATAGACTATTCGCACCCTCTGCCCATAGAGCATGGTGGGTGTAACCCAAAACTGTATTCTATAGCCTTCCATGTCATTTCCCAGAAACTAGACTATTGTTGTCAATAGACTATTCGCACCTTCTGCCCATAGAGCCTGACTCCTCAGGCTATAAACTAGGTGTTAAGAGGCCTGTGAGATAGGAGGATGTTTCTGTCCTCACACCCTTTGTGAACTCCCCGCCCTGAGGAGAGTACCAAGCATTCCTGCCTGAACTGGAGGATATATAATCTTGGAGTTTTAGAAGTCAGAATAACATTTTGCAACCCACTCGTGGGATCCAGAGGACGGCTGCATCTCATCGCTCTCAACCAGACTTAGACCATCACTGGACTGCGATCACCAGTTCTGGCCAGACTGCAGCAGCTCTCCCACCAGCAGGTTCTTCCCCTCTCCCTTTACTTTGGACTCAAACAGGGCCCAAGGAACACCACTTTGTTCAGGCCCCAGGGTACTGGGTTATACATTTGGGTTTTTGTGGGTTGAGACCAATTGTTTGTTTGTATTATTGTACTTACTGTAT